>NW_024743675.1:0-26370 GCF_018991925.1 Homarus americanus
ATATACTGCTAATGAATATGTTGTATTTCCTTCTTTGTGTACGAACCTCTGTCCTGCATGGCAGTGAACAGTGGCATTACCCACATGAATCTGACCTATATATAGTGTCAATGAATATGATGCATTCTTTGTGTACGAACCTCTGTCCTGTATGGCAATGAAGAGTGACATTACCCACATGAATCTGACCGACGTATATGTATGTATGTGTGTATATGTGCATGTATGTGTGTGTGTATGTGTGTATATGTGTATATATATGTACATGTATATGTGTATGTATATGTGTATATGTATGTATATGTGTATGTGTGTGTGTACATATATGTATATGTACTGTCAATGAATATGATGCATCGCTTTGTGTACGAACCTCTGTCCTGCATGGCAGTGAACAGTGACATTATCCATATGAATCTGACCTCTATACATTTATAGCTGTTAATGAATATGATGTATTTCGTTGTGTATGAACCTCTGTCCTGCGTGGCAGTGAGAAGTGATACCACCCTCAGTGTCAAGACCTGACTGAATTACTCAGAATAGGCAAACTGTACTACAAGCTCTGCCAATAAATTTGTTAAACTAAAAAAAAACCTCTGTATATATATACCCTGTTTTGTACCCGTGGGAAGATAGCACTTGTGATTGGCGTGAATGAGACGCACTGTAAAATTTGACAATTCTATTCCCTCCAACACTACAACCACAATCAATAATGGTACACCAACATATGTGCACCTCTTAGCCTGGCTTAAGACACTACACTAGGGAACAAACGTTATACATGATATCAAAATTATTAAGAAATGTTAAATGCATTAAAGGAAGACTAAGGCAACAGTATTACTTACAACAGAAAGGAGGAACTTCATCTGAAAACAGTTCCCTCGTTATCTGACATCACTTAGTGGCACATAAACATTAGAAAACAATACTATCAAGCACTGGGGAAATGGCGTGAAACATTAAGAAATGATTAACTCCACCATGAATAGGACTTAAGGGCACTCAACAAAATAATATCAGTCCCTGAGAACTGAGGTAAAACATAGTAAGAAATTATTAGCTACACACATGGATCAATCATCGCCTGTCTGGAATGACCCACAACTACTACAATCCTAAGTGGCCAAATAATCCGAAGGGTGTAACTACTAGCCTGCCAAGGAGGCCATCATTTTACAAAACCCCAGAGAAAATCACTCATGACCCATCAGGCATGCGGGTGTTCCCTGGTTTTAATTTTGTCAGTATTTTTTCTAGAACTCAGGAGTCATGAATGTTTTTCTCCACCAATACCTGTGAAACATGTTCCTTAACCTCAGACATAGGTTCCGCATGCACCCGTATTTTTCCTAAGGTACTAACAAGCCCTTCAAAACTTTGGATATGATTTCTTACGTCTCACGTGTGAAATATCAACCATGAGGAGCGTTGTTCTCACATCTGGACTAAGGGGAATTCTAAACACACCTTACATTATTTCCCGTAACATGCATCACACAAGCTCAGCATACACCCATACTAAGGGGAGACAAAATGTTTCTCTAGGTACCCACCAGACTCCTGGTCTCAGTGTGTGACCATTCATTCACTCAGATAGCCTCAGTTTACGCTCAGTACATCCATGAAACGTTTCAAGCTGAGGGGGTTCTATTTTCCCGTTAGTAAGAGGTTTTCACTAAACTGCCTGAAGATATGTGGTATTGTGAACCGAGGTGGAAGAGATCTGGTGACCCCAAACGATCGTCAACCTGGGCGGACGATGGACCTACGTAGTTAGTTGTCCACACAGACAGCTGGCTCCTCTCCAACCCTCAAACTGCTCACTCAACCGCGTGGGCTGAAGACAGCTCAAGACCCCGTGGGCTCAGACTGAGTGGGCTCAGACCAACAGACCGAGTGGGCTCTACGGAATCCCTGTAATAAACCCTCTGTTAGCTACTGTTAACTTCTCCTCTGCCCTATCTAATCCCTGTCTGAGTTCGAATAAAATTTACTTGTTAATACTGATGTTGTAACACAAAGGAGACCAGACCACGTGACCGTTTTGTTCTGGCCTGACACGCAGGCGTCCTGTCTGTTAGACTGATCCCACGCGACTGACGCCTGGCGTGCCCCAAGGCGTAGGCTTGGGCTAGGGACCTATTTTCTGCACAACTAATAGCTTAATTGGGGCTTACGTAACATAATTAGACTGAGAAACGATCTATATTAATTTTTAATTTAATTACTGTCCTTTGATTTCATGATTCACGTCCATATTAATTCGCTAAAGTATACCCAACACTATACAGGCGCACTTCCAGAAGCTCTCACTATGTGCGGGAGCGCTGTCCTCCCTCAGTCGACCTTGAATGACTCAGTATCGCCATTATTGGTATTTACGTCTCTAAATATTACACCAAAATTTCTGAATATATATATATATATATATATATATATATATATATATATATATATATATATATATATATATATATATATATATATATATATAACCGGTCGGAATTACTGGACCTTTAATTTCTCACTTGACTTGGGAGTTATTAAAGATTATTAGATGGTAATTGCAGTGGAAGCGCCCCTTGAAGAAGAATCCCGAACCAGCACAAGAACACTTAAATTTACTAACAAAATGAATTGTCTGCGACCCGTGGAAGGATAGCGTCTGTGACTGGGATGAATGAGACACACTGTAAAATTTAGACACTTACATTCCCTCCAACACTACAGACACAGTCAAATAATGGTACACCAACATATGTGCACATCTTAACCTGAACTTAAAACACAACTCTGGGGAATAAAAGTTATACATGATATTGAAATTATTAGAAACTCAGACAATGTCTCATTAGACAACAATAAATTCAAAGTATTAAGAAATGTTGCTTGCACACATGAAATAGGCCTTAAGGGCTTTCAACAAAATAATATCAATCACTGAGGAAATGGTATAAAAAATAAGAAATTATTAATTCTACCAGGAATAGGCCTAAAGGACCCTCAATAGAATTGTGTTACACCAACAGATGCAGGCCTTAAGGGTTTTCAACAAAATAATATCAACCACTGAGAAAATGGTATTAAAAAAATAAGAAATTAATAACTCTACAATGAATAGGCCTTAAGGGCACTCAACAAAATTATATCCAGCACTGAGAAAATGGTATAGAAAAAAAACTTATTAACTCCACCCTGAATAGGCCTTCAGGGCACTCAACAGAATTATATTACACCAACAGATGCACATTTCCTAACCTAACTTAAACACTACTCTGGGGAACAAAAGTTATACCTGAGATCGGAATTATAAAGAAAAAGTAAATGCCTTAAAGGAACTAAATCACAGTATCACTCTGGTTTCAATTAGTGACACAAACATTAAAAAACAATATTATCAAAATTATTTGAGAAATGTTAAACTACATACGTCAAGATAATATCATTAACTGAAAAATGGTATTAACTACACACAAAAATATTATCACTATTATTAAGAAGTTACTGGGTCCACCAGTACCCGTGAACGATGCTTCACCCAACTCAACATACACCCGTAATAAGGGAGATAAAATGTTTCTCTAGGTATCCCCTAGACTCCTGGTCTCAGTGTGTGACCATTAATTTACTCAGATAGCCTCAGTGTACTCTCAGTGCGTCCATGGGTGGGAAGAGCGAACGCCAGCAGGTGACCCTAGCCAGTAGGTAATACTTCTAGCTGACCGAAAACACGTGGTGCTGTGCACCCACGTGGGAAGAATTGATCACCCAATGCTGATGCTGGTCCTGTGTCGTTTTAGTTGTCGGGAGCACTTGGTCACTCAAGAGATCCCTTGATATCCCCGCTGACCAGTGACAAGCCTGCACTGATCGTTCCAACTGCGACAATCGCTAATCATCAATCATCAACGGCAGTCTCAAACGGCAGTCAATCTCTAGCAGTCAATCTCTCGCAGTCAAGTGGGTTCTGACGGAAACCCTGAAATTAACTCACTGTTAGCTCTTAATAACTTTATCACTGCCCTATCTAACCCCTATCTGAGATCGAATGAGACTTACTTGTTATACTTTAATAGAACAACACAGGTGACTAGACCACGTGACCGTTTCGTCCTCTCTGACGCACAGTCTCCCTCTATGTTCACCGCTGTCGCCTGACTCAGTGCCAGCCAGCCTCGTGTCTACCCAAGGCGGTAGCTTAGGCCTACGTGACATATTTTCCGCCTAGTAATAACTTTCTTGGGACATCCGTAACATTATTCAGACTGGTAAACGATCTATAATAATTTCAAATTCAATAATAGTCCCTTAACTTCATGAATCGCATCATTATTAATTCGGTAAACTACATTTAATATCGTATAAGCCTAGTTCCAAAAGCTCTCACTACGTGCAGGAGCGCTCCTCCCTCAGTCGACCTTGAAAACTCAGTATCGCCCATGGCGCGGCGTTTGAAATTACACTGAATTTCTGAATATTACACACACACACACACACACACACATATATATATATATATATATATATATATATATATATATATATATATATATATATATATATATATATATATATATATATATATATATATATATATATATATATACACAGTGATACCTCACTTTACGCGGTCAATTGAACCCACGGAGGCCCGCGTAAAGCAGGAAACACGTAAAGTGAACAACAGAACATGGGATTAATTGAAATAGAGACTGGGCCTACCCCCAAACTCCACTTTTTCCCTACACAATACGTACGTTTTATTAAAAATAACATCTTAACTTTATGATGGTATGCACACACACATAATATAGAAGAGAAATATCAATAAGAGAATAATAAACTGTAGGTTAGGTTTTAAAAAATCAAGGTTAGGTTTAACACATACGTTAGTAGAAGAGATGGGTCGGCGTACGGGAATGGGGGCTGGTTCCGAGGCAGAGGGCAGGCTACTGGCCCTCAGGTGAGTCATCATCACTGTCATTCACACTTATCAGGGCCTCCCTGACAAATCCCTCAAAGTCACCATCACTGTCTCTGTCTCTATCACTATCACTGGCTTGGGCTGGCTGTGGTGGGTTGCAGGCGAAGAACTCGGTAATGCTTTGTTGACGGCTAGTGTTGATGTTGTCGTGATACACCTTGATGTAGGGCTCCATAATCTGCAACAGTTCGTTGTGAAGACTTCATACCGGTTATCGTCAGGGTCGTCGGAAAGGAGGAGCTTCAGTTTCTCTACACACTCAATGGCACCCCTTACATTACCATGTGATAACTTGCGTTCTTCTTGGGATGACGCACCACCTGCCTCTTCACTGACGTCATCATCTTCTAACATCTCGTCGGCAGTCACATCAGGATCCCTTATCACCTCCATAATGTCGTCGTTGGTGGTCTCGGAGAAGCCTTTAGCTGTTACACTCTGCGCAGCTTCTCTGGCAAGGTCCACTGCTACTGCAACAGTCTGAACCTCACCAGTCACAGATTGACTCTGCCTCCCACCTGGGATACCTTGCAACACATGTCTCCATGCGTGACGAACCGTTGCTGCAGATAACTGATCCTATGCCTCCACCAAGAAGTCCACAGCTTTCTTGACGTTGAATTTCCTCCAAAAGTGTTTCACAAGTACTTCTTGTTCTGCCAACTGTTGTTCCTCGTCCTCTTCGCTCTTGTTATCGGTGTCACCCAGGTTACGCAACTCATCCTTGGTGTTGGTATAGTCGTTCAGGAGCTTAAACTTCTTTGCAGAGAATGCAGCATTCACATTGTAGATTAATTCTTGGTCCATGGGCTGGATTAATGACGTAGTGTTGGGAGGAAGGAAGACCATTTTTACGTTGGGGTGACGATCCAACAGTAGGTGTGAGTGCCTGGTGCGTTGTCAAGCAGCAACAAAATCTTGAATGGAACATTCCGGCCCCGACACTTGCTGGCAGTCTTGAGAACGAAGGTCTTGGAAGGTAGCTTTTTCCAAAAGAGACCAGATTCGTCCATGTTGAACACCTGGTCGTTGGTGTACTGTCCTTCCTCCATAATCTCACGTAAAAACGGAGGAAAATCCCTAGCCGCAACCACCCAGAGGAAGCATTGAAGGGTTTGGGCTCTGCAATTCCCATCTTACGTGACAATGCTGCGTACAGTTCACGTGCGTACTCCTGAACTGACCTCGTGTCCACCGCCAAGTAGATCACAAGTAATTTCTCCGTTTTGAGAAGCACCTAGTTGTAGCAATACTTGATCATAGAAGCACCTGTAGACTTTGTGATGTTCATGTGTTCTTTTATCTTGGCTGCATCCTTCTTGATTGTCCGGATAGTAGATTCGTTCACACCATGTTGGCGCGCCAAATCAATCTGTCTTGTTCTTTTCTCCAACTCTTGGATGATCTTGTATTTAATTTCGTAGCTTAGGGCACGTCGTATCTTCTTTGGCTTAGGGCGGCTGGGTACAGGTAATGCAAGGTTTCTTTGTGGTGGTGGTGGTGGTGATCCGGTGGCAGCCATTCTTATGGAACAATAGATACCGATATACACGGTGTAGCCGGGAGGGGTGTGACTGATGTGCGTAGGTCAACGGGCTTCATCGTTCCCACGGCGGGGCACGTCATATTACGTGAAACCAATCAGAGCTAGCGGGTGAGGAAGGTACACAAGAACACAAGAACACAAGAATGGAGGAAACTGCAGCGGGCCTATTGGCCCATACTGGGCAGTCCCGTTTACACCCAACCCCTATTGCTCATATGAGCATCCAACCTATGTTTGAAGCAATTCAGCGTATTCGAGTTAATGATGATATTTGGTAACTTGTTCCATTCATCCACTACTCTGTTTCCAAACCAGTGTTTACCTATTTCACGCCTAAATCTAAATTTGTCTAATTTAAAACCATTGTTACGAGTTCGCTCCTGGTTGGATAGTTTGAGTACCTTTGTAATGTCCCCTTTGTTTAGCCCTGCCTTCCACTTATACACCTCTATCAGGTCGCCCCTCGCTCTACGTCTCTCAAGGGAGTGCAAATTAAGATGCTTTAACCTGTCTCTATACTCAAGGTTCCTAATGCCCGGGATTAGTCTTGTCATTCTCCTCTGAATTCTTTCCAAGGATTCTATATCCATTCTGTAATACGGTGACCAGAACTGAACTGCATAATCCAGGTGTGGTCTCACAAGAGCAAGATACAGTTTTAGGATGACCTCGCTAGTCTTGTAACTAACACTCCTTTGTATGAACCCAAGTACTTTATTAGCCTTGTTACGAGCAAAAACACATTGTTTACTTGGCTTAAGGTTCCTACTTATCATTACTCCTAAATCTCTCTCGCAGTCGGATTTCTCTATGGCATCGTTGTTCATCTGGTATCTGGTTTCCCTGTTTACATCTCCTATACTGAGTACTTTACATTTGTCGACGTTGAATTTCATCTGCCATTTTTCAGACCATTCGAAAAATTTGTTTAGATCTTCCTGTAGTTTTGCCGAGTCCTCGTCAGATTTGATAACACGTCCTATTTTAGTGTCATCAGCAAATTTACTTATGTTGCTGTCAATGCCGATATCTATGTCGTTTATGTATATAATAAATAATAATGGTCCAAGTACTGAGCCTTGGGGAACTCCACTTGTGACGTTGCTCCAATGGGACTTAGTGCCGTTAATGCTCACTCGCTGTTTCCTGTCCTGTAACCACGCCCTAATCCATTTAAGGATGTCACCTTTGATGCCATGAGCTTCTACCTTTCTAATTAGTCTTTCGTGGGGGACTCTGTCGAAGGCTTTGCTAAAGTCGAGATATACCACATCATAATTGTGCCCCTCGTCCACCGATTCGAAAACTGATGAAAAGAATGTTAATAGATTAGTTAGGCAAGAACGTCCGCTTGTGAAGCCATGCTGGGAATCATTGATCAATCGGTGCTTCTCCAGGTGATTTCGAATAGAGTTTGAAATGATTGCTTCCAGTAATTTGCCTGCAATTGATGTTAGACTGATTGGCAGTAGTTAGAGTGATGATAGTGACCATCCCCTTGAAAATCGGCATACATTCGCTATCCTCCAGATTCTGGTACTACACCTGTTTTTAAAATGACATGTTAAATAACTTTTTGCTAGCGGGCATACTAAGCCTTTTCTCCTTACATTCCCTAATACTCTGGCAAATATCTCTATCGTAATCAGGTGACTTATTAGCTATTTGTCTATTTGTTTACTAACATCGTTACTAGTCACTACTATCTCACTTAATTTGTTTTTCACTATTCTGAATAGAGTCGGTGCCTCGGCATCATGTTTAAATTTCGGTGGTGAAAACTGTTGAAAAATATTTATTCAAATTATTGCTCATTTCTCCGTCGTTATCAGTGAGCTCGCCGAAGTCTGACCGTATTGGTCCAATCTTTTCTCGTGTTTTAGTTTGATACATTTGGTAGAATCCTTTGGGGTTTGTCTTCGCCTCCCTTGCTATCCTTACCTCATTATTCCTCTTTGCTTTCCTTATCTCGGTTTTAACCCTACTCGCCAATACCCTATAATAGTCACGGAGGTGAATTTCGCCATGATTTATCCTTCTACCTAAAGCCTTCCTTTGGCCAATGATGTTCTTTAAATAATTATTTATCCATTTAGGGTCATTGTTGTCTGATCTGAGTTTTTTGTATGGGATGTTCTGCCTTTGTGCATTAAGTAACTCACTATTTAAATTGTCGTGGAACTCGGCAATCTCAGATCTCGTTATCAGGTCCGTGTCATCAGTCAGGTTCACAGCCAAGCGCGACACCCCCTCTCTCAGCTGCCTCTTTAAACTGTCAAAGTTTGCCCTTCTGAAATCTGGTACTTTAGTGGAATTTTCCTTACGTCTGCCCTGAAAATCTAACTGGAATCGAATTTCTTTGTGATCGTTGTTTGCAAGTTCGTTCCCTACCTCGACATTGCTAATTAGGTTTTTTCTGTTCGACAGAACTAAGTCCAGTATATTATTACCCCGTGTGGGTTCGGTTATATGTTGACTAGGAAACAGTCCTGGATCGTCTCGAGAAAATCCTGTGATTCTGAGTTACCCGTAAGGACAGTCCAATCTATTTGGCCAAGGTTAAAGTCGCCTACTATACAGACTTTGTTGTGTATGGAAGCCCTGCGCATTTCATCCCAGATAAGCCGCTCATTGACGCTATCAAGATTGGGGGTCTATATATTACTCCTGTGATTAATTTTTCCCGACCGTAGCTTAATTCTATCCAAATTGTTTCTGTATTCCTCTCAGTTTTTATTTCCTTATTTATTTCACACTTCAGATTATCCCTAACATAGATTGCTACTCCGCCTCCTTTCCTGGTCTGCCTATCGGTATGGAACAGTTTGTAACCCGCAATTTGGTATTCGACTGGTAACTCACGTGTCTAGGTTGATCCATGTTTCAGTGAATGCAATTATATCGATTTTTTCGGTACATACCAAGGCCCTAGTATCATCCATTTTGTTTTTCATACTTCTACTGTTCGTGTAGTATACATTTAAGTTAGTCGTGTTCTGAGTCCTCCCCTTACCGCGTTTAGTTTTAAATTCCCTGTCTAATTTAGTTTTGTCATCATTCCTAACACTATTTCCCTGTAGTCTTTCACTTTGTTTACCCGCTCCCACTGCAGTCTCCTCCACCCCCGTGCCCATATGTTCCCTTAGCAGTTTAAAGACTTCGATATCTTTTGAACTGCCCCTACTGTTTGTATAGTATACATTTAAACCTACTCTTCCCTGGTCCTGTTTTACCCCTTGTCCTGAGCAACTAATTTTACTTCCCAGGACCTGCTTGTTTTTTGACTCCCACTTTCCCCGACCCCTCTCTACTGGCGAAACCCCCCCTTCGGAGTGACAATTTCACGCTCCAGGGATGCAGACAACGTCTTTACCCCCTCACGAGACAAGTGTACTCCGTCGCGACAGTACAGGTAGTCGTTGCCATAGAATCGTTGCCAGTTATCCATGAATGCCCAACCATTGTTTGCACAATGTTTTTCCAGTCGGCAATTTATAGCAATTGCCCTGGACAGCCATTCACGACCAACCCCTCTTCTAGGCAAGACACCACATACTATCGGGATCCCTCCCCTATCTCTAATCTTCCTCAGCGCCTCCCTATACCTCTTGAAAAGTTCCTCACTCCTAACCTTACCTATGTCGTTTCCTCCCACACTAAGACACACTACTGGATTGGTACCCTCCCCTGACAAAACCCTGTCTAACCTCTCGGCTACATGCCCTATCCCAGTCCCAGGAAAACACACCCTAGTCCTACGTTTCCTATCTCTCGCACAAAAAGCCCTATCTACAAACCTCACCTGGCTGTCCCCAACTACCACGACCTTACCTGTGGGCAGGGTTTGTACAACTGCCCTTTCCTCTCCTTGATCTATACAGTCCTGCCTCTTCTCTTCCTCGCCAGCTTCCTGCAGCACCTGGTAAGGGTTACTACACTCCACACCCTGGTCAGCTTTCCTGAGCCTGACCCTAGTCCCCTTGGAGACAACCACTCTCCACGCCTGCTCCTCCTTCGCAGGTGTCCTGCTAGGCAGGACACCTACCTGAAGGAGTTCCGTCCTGAGGGCTTCATTTTCCCCCTTTAGAGTGTCAACCTCACTCCTCAACTGCCCCAGCTGCCTTAACAGAGTGGCAAGGAGGTCGTCTTTCCCCACACTCCCCTCCTCTTCCCCTAAGACACAACGATCCAAAGCGGCCATTTTCCTTGGTCTCTAACGGGAGCACGATCGGGCACGACCTTCTCCAAGCTGGGTCAGAGGTCACCGATAACGCAACAAAGACATACACTGTGCAACCTACTCGCGCCGCTTACCCAACATGGCGGGATGGCGGGAGAGATGGCGGGAGGTTTGAATCCAAAAATGGCACGGCGCGAGAAGACCGCCAGCCACTCTCCGCATAAAAGAGTACATGCAAGGCGTAAAGTGAACATTCTGGGTCTGGCAGGGTACCACGTAAACGTGGAAATGCGTAAAAAAAACCCAGCGAAAAAGCGGGGTAATACTGTATAATATTCAGAAATTTCCCTGTTCATAAGCAGATATATATATATATATATATATATATATATATATATATATATATATATATATATATATATATATATATATATATATATATATATATATATATATATATATATATATATATATATGTAACCGGTCGGAATTTACTGGACTTTAATTTCTCACTTGACTTGGGGTTTATTAAAGATTATTAGATGGTAATTGCAGTGGAAGCGCCCCTTTGAGAAAAATCCCAAACCAGCACAAGAACACTTAAATTTACTAAACAAAATGAATTGTCCGTGACCCGTGGAAGGATAGTGTCTGTGACTGGGATGAATGAGACACACTGTAAAAGTTAGACACTTATTCTCCAACATTGCTAAACATAACTTGAATAAAAAGCACCAACATGCTTAATTTCTTAACTTAAACTTAAAACACTACTCTGGGGAATAAAAGTTATACATGATATAGAAATTATTAGAAACACAGGCAACAATAAATTTGAAGTATTAAGAAATGTTGCGTGCACCCATGAAACAGGCCTTAAGGGCTTTCACAAAATAATATCAGTCACTTAGGAAATGGTATTAAAAAATAAGAAATTAACTACTCTACAATGAATAGGCCTTAAGGGCTCTCAACAAAACAATATCAGTCACTGAGGAAATGGTAATAAAAATAAGAAATTAAAGACTCTACAATGAATAGGCCTTAAGGGCACTCAACAAAATTATAGCACCCCAACAGATGCACACTTCCTAACCTAACTTAACCACTACTCTGGGGAACAAGGTTATACCTGAGATCAGAATTATGAAGAACAATTAGATGCATTAAAAGAATCAAATCACAGCATCACTCTGGTTCCACTTAATGGCACAAACATTCAAAAACAATACTATCAAAATTATTTAGGACTATTAAACTACACACATCAAGATAATATCAGTCTGAGGAATGGTGTTAACTCCACCCGTAATAAGGAAGATAAAATGTTCCTCTAGGTATCTCCTAGAGTCCTAGACTCACGGTCTCAGTGTGTGACCATTAATATACTCAGATAGCCTCAGTGTACTCCCAGTGTGTCCATGGGCAGGAAGAGAGTGAGCCAATCAGACCTTGTGCAGTTGAGAGGAGCTTTAGCTTCCCGTTAGCAAGAGGGTTTCACTAAGCGGCTCGGGACATGTGGTGTTGTGAGCCGACGTCAGCTGGGCACCCAGACGGCTAGATTCCCTCAAGAGATCCTTTGGTACCCCGCTAAACAGTAACAGGCCTACTCTGATCGGTCCAATGGCGACAATCGCCACCCTCAATCATCAACGGCAGTCTCAAACGGCAGTCAATCTCTCTCAGTCAAACTCCGGTCAACTCCGGTCAACTCCAGTCAACTCCAGTCAAGTGGGTTCTGACGGAAACCCTGAAATGAACTCACTGTTAGCTCTAGTTAACTTTACCACTGCCCTATCTAAACCCTGTCTGAGATTGAATGAGACTTACTTGTTATACTGCCATAGCGCAGCACAGGTGACTAGGCCACGTGACTATTTCTGTGACGGACGCGCAGGGACGTCTTGTCTGCCTGACTGCTCCCCGTGACTGAGGGAGAGGCAGCGTCGCGTCCTCTCAAGGCGTTAGCTTAGGCCTACGTGACATATTTTCCGCCTAACTAATAACTGCTTGGGACACCCGTAACATTATTCAGACTGATAAACGATCTATAATAATTTCAAATTCAATAATAGTCCCTTACTTCATGAATCGCATCATTATTAATTCGGTGAATTACATTTAATATCATATAGGCCTAGTTCCACCATCTCTCGCTGTGAGCAGGAAGCGCTCTCTCCCCTCAGATGACCTTGAACGCTCAGTATCGCTAATGGCGGGGCATTTGAAATTACTCTGATATTTCTGAATATTACATATATATATATATATATATATATATATATATATATATATATATATATATATATATATATATATATATATATATATATATATATATATATATATATATATATATATATATATATATATGTTATGTAAATCCACAATGGAAAAGTGCATAAAAAATACGCCTTTGACCTGACCTCATGTTTTGTAAGGTCACCCTGTGTACATAAGCTCTCTCTCAGTCCTTGTAATTCAATTGCCTCTGAAGATGTCTTAAATAAAGACGAATGCTAAGGTGCTCCATTTTTTCCCATTTTCCTGTGTGATTCTATGAAGATATATATATATATATTTATATATATATATATATATATATATATATATATATATATATATATATATATATATATATATATATATATATATATAGATATATATATATTTATATATATATATATATATATATATATATATATATATGTAATATTCAGAAATTTCAGTGTAATTTCAAACGCCGCGCCAATGACGATGCTGAGTTCAAGGTCGTCTGGGGGAAGACCGCGCTCCCCTCATGTAGCGAGAGGTTGTGGAACTAGGCCTATACGATATTAAATGTAATTTACCGAGTTAATAGGGACGCGAATCATGAAATTAAATATCAGTTATTAAATTGAAAATAATTATAGATCGTTTCCCAGTCTGAAAATGTTGCGTACGTCCTAATTAAGTTTAATCGTCTGGTAAATAAGTCACTCCCGGAAAGCGTGAACCAGGGAGCAAGGTGGCCGGGGAGCTGTGAGAGAGGTCAAGGACCACCTCTGTGCTGTACCCAGGAGAGACGGATCGCGTGACCTGGTTCCTTCGTTTATTTAACATCAGTATTAACAAGGTTCTGTAGACCCCACGCGGTATGATAACGTCCACTGGCGGTATGAGACAGAGTGGTGAAGCGAGCTGTATGACCGTCCACTGCACCTGGGTTTGAGCCACCTGTTGAGTATGGTGAGAGTTGGAGTGAACCCAGCTGTCTAGGTGCCCAACTAACGACGTGACGATCGTTTGGGGTCATCAACTCTCCTCTACCTCGGCTCACAATACCACATATCTTCAAGCAGCTTAGTGAAAACCTTTTACTAACGGGAAGCTAAAGCTTCTCTCAACTGTACAAGGTCTGAGTGGCTCACTCCCTTCCGTTTCATGGATGTACTGGGGGTAAAGTGAAGCCAGCTGAGTGATACAGGGTCACACACTGGGACCAAGAGTCCAGTGGAACTTAGAGGTACATTTCCAAGGTTGAGAAAGGCTGGTTTGGGCCTCAAACTACCGGTACCTGTTGGTTGTGCCTTAAAAAACTACGGAGTGCAGGTGGAATCTATGTGTTAGGTTAGGAAGCAGGGTTCACAGATATTGGTGGACTCAGTAACTTCTTAATAATAGTGATAATATTTTTTTATGTAGTTTAATATTTCTTAAATAATTTGGATAGTATGGTTTTTCAATGTTTGTGTCGCTAATGGATGCCAGAGAAATGAGGGAACTGTTTTTCAGATGAGTTTTCTCCATGCTGTTGTAAGTGATACTGTGATTTAGTTCCTTTAATGCATTTAATATGTCTTTATAATTTCAATCTCAGGTATAACCTTTGTTCCCCAGAGTAGTGTTTAAGTTAGGTTAGGAAGTGTGCATCTGTTGGGATAATATAATTTTGTTGAGTGCCCTGAAGGCCTATTCAGGGTGGAGTTAATATGTTCTTATATTTTTATACCATTTTCTCAGTGCTGGATATAATTTTGTTGAGTGCCCTTAAGGCCTATTCTTTGTAGAATTATTAATTCCCTATTTTTTTAATACCATTTTCTCAGTGGTTGATATTATTTTGTTGAAAGCCCTTAAGGCCTGTTTCATGTGTGCAAGCAACAATTCGTAATACTTTGAATTTATTGTTGTCTAATGAGGCATTGCCTGAGTTTCTAATAATTTCTATATCATGTATAACTTTTATTCCCCAGAGTAGTGTTTTAAGTTCAGGTTAAGAGGTGCGTATATGTTGGTGTACCATTATTTGATTGTGTCTGTAGTGTTGGAGGGAATATACTGTAAGTGTCTAAATTTTATAGTGTGTCTCATTCATCCCAGTCACAGACGCTATCCTTCCATGGGTCACGGACAATTCATTTTGTTAGTAAATTTAAGTGTCCTTGTGCTGGTTTGGGATTTTTCTCCAAGGGGTGCTTCCACTGCAATTTCCATCTAATAATTAAAAAACCCCAAGTCAAGTGAGAAATTAAAGTCCAGTAATTCCGACCGGTTACATATATATATTAGTGTTGTCCTTTATTTGCGGCAAAAAACAAAATTTGCCATTTTTTTTCACAGACCCTGGCAAAAGTTTTCATTTGGGGTAGAAACATTGCTTGTAAATTATTTTTTTAAATATCTTAATGATTAAAGGTTGCTCAAGTCAAATGAAATTTAACAATATTATTCCTATGCTTAATGTTCATAACACATCATTTCCTAGCCCCCAAGCCGCCCCCCCCCACTTAGTCTAAGTGGGTATTAGCTGCTCAAGGCAGGGGTCGCATGAGGACCAGTCTCACTCTTTGTCGCCCAGTAAGGTCTGCTTGAGGGCATTAGGGAATGATTTCCTGTGGTCAGCAACTGCCTGCAGTAGATACTGCAGTTGCTGTTCGTCCTTGGTGATGCGGCCAGAGAAATCTTGGACTAAGGCTACTCCTCTTTCTGCATGATCAT
This sequence comes from Homarus americanus, assembly GCF_018991925.1. Lineage (NCBI taxonomy): Eukaryota > Metazoa > Arthropoda > Malacostraca > Decapoda > Nephropidae > Homarus > Homarus americanus. The sequence continues at coordinate 15,703 of NW_024743675.1, forward strand.
TGATCACAGACAAAGCTTGTACACCGGCTTTTGCATTTTGGAAGCCAGGATCATCTTTCCACTGTTCTACTGTGAGGGCCAGGAAATCTGTATTCAAGTTGAGCTTTTTGAAAAATGACTCTGTGTTCTTTGTCGTGAAATCATATCGGTTCTTCACTTGAACTGTCTGGATTGATTGTAACCCGTTTGACATGCTTTTCTTCTCCAATAACGATGTTCATAGCTTCTAACATGCGGCCCTTCACTTCTGGGAGAATATCGTCATCAAAGAAGGCCAATGCAACCAACTCTTCTGACAAGTACCAGAGGTGTCTCATCATTTTGTGGAAAGTTGCCTTTGATATGGCATCGCTGATGGTACTGTAGTCTTGTAGAGCTTTAAGCGACATCAGATCTCCTTTTGGTGCCTTTGCAGCAAGTGGAGCAGTTGTCCAAGCCTTCACAGATATTCGGGCAAAGAAAATGCACAAATCTCTTATTCCTCTGTTCTCCTTTGGAGTAAGCTTAAACTGAGAACGGAATAACGACACTTTGAAGGAATAAATGGTCTTTGCCATCCATCGTGCTTGGTGCATTGCACCTGGAGCAGAAAATCGTACTCCCCGAGAAGGTGATGTGCCAAGGAAGATGGAGGCCAGCTCTAGCAGCTCTCGATAATTATAATCATATCGAAGCTGTGTCTCCAATAGAGCCTTCTCAATGAAGTTGGTTAGATCGTCCCTAACAGCTCTGACCGATTCTTCTGCCAGATCGTCGGTGGAGGAGTCTTCAAACTACTGCTTGTCAATTTGTTCCCATTTGACTTGGAATCTTTTGAACAGCTGTATGTCAGGAGCATCTGAGTGCCCCATTACAGCTTCAAAAGCAGCTCCAGCTACAAGTTCTAGTACATGGTGGCGGCAGGCAAAATATAGCAAATCACGACCCAGCAACTGCTCAATTTTGACACACGCACCCTTGTGGTGACCAGTATATGAGCTTGTTGTATTAAAACACATGCCATGCACGATGTCTGCAATGTGCCAATGCTGCAAAGCCTTCACAACAGCTTTTGCTTGTTCATCACAGGTACCAGAGGGAAGTTTTGGAACAGCAAGAAGTTGTGAGGTGCCACTGCCTGAGACAAGAACTGGGAGTCTGTCAACATGGCCCCCGTGCCCCGTCAAATCAGGCATCAATTTACCATCCCAGCGAACAATTAAAACTGACTCTGGTTTGAAGTTTGAAAGGATTTCAGCTGCCCTGCTACTGCGATGATGCTGACGTTTCCTCCTGATGCTTGATCGATTCAGAATCAATTCACTGACATCATGGCCCAGACTCCGAGCAGTTTGGGTGACAATGTGCATGGCCATTCTATCTGAGGACTTGGTCCGATCTAATGCTGCAGAAAGTTCTGGAGTTAGAACTTCTTTTCGCCCACGCTTCTTGACAGTAGGTGGAGTTTGAAGTGCTGATGGGCCAGGAAAAGGGTTGGATTCCTCAGAAGAAGACGTACTACTGCTGTCCAAGACAACGATGGCCTGGCATTTTGTGGCTTCTTCCTCTGCGCTGTCTGCAGCCAACTTCCTTTTCATTGCTTCCCTGAGAGTTTTTCTCGTCGTTTCTGTCTTTTCGGGAATACTTTGTCAAGAGATGACATTGCCCCTCGACGTCCTTTTTCTCGTTGCGGTATTAAGAAATCCTTATTCTCCTGAACTGTCATCATATTCAAAGCATTCACATGTGCAATGTCAAAGAGATCTTCAAATGTATCAGTAAACTCTTTCTCTTTCTGCTTTTGAGTTTCTGTCTTTCTTGAAGAGTTCTTTTTCAAACTACTCCACTTGTCAAACATTTTGTGCACTTGATTCACACAATCTGGTTTGTGGTGTGTGGGAATGTTTGCTTTTGTCCAAAATTGAAGAACTTTGTCTGTGACTTCCCCAGCTGCCACTCTGATGTTTTTTTCTGTATGCGATGCAGGCTAAAAAAATACTGTAACACTTGCCTGTTTGAAGGTAACTTAGCTCCTGTAATGTCATCACATAAAGTCTTTATCAAATACACATTTTCTCGTGTTTTTAATCCTGCATTAGCCATTTTGACCTGAGGAATAAAGAAATTAACTATTAATATAAATTAATAATGAGAATACTCTGCAGAACTGTTTCTAATTTCCCCAATCATCAATCACGACCAGCAAAAACTCACCACAATCGTGCCAAATGCGACGCACTAGTGGTGGGCGTAATCGGCTACAAAGTAATAAACTACATCGATTACTTAATTTTTGACAGCTTTGAGCAACCTCTAAATATTAATATATTTAAAAATAACTCTACACACAATGTTTTTGTCCTAAATGGACACTTTTAGCAGGGTCTGTGGTAAGAAATTCCAAAGTTGAAAGATAAGGACCACCCTAATATATATATATATATATATATATATATATATATATATATATATATATATATATATATATATATATATATATATATATATATATATATATATATATATATATATATATATATTAGGGTGGTCCAAAACTATATGGTAAAAAATATAAGTAGTAATATATTGCCTCCACACGCCTTAAAATTGTCCATTTGGTTCATAGATAAGGTCTGTAAAATTTTATCCATATTCATTAACATTTAGAGGTCAATCCATTTTGCATATTATACTTGTAGTGTAAGACTGAATTTTCTTGTCCGCATGATACAGTCTTACAACTGCTAGTCGCATTGCCATTGTGGTGACATTTAATGGACAAGAGAAGCTGCTAGGAGTACCCAAAAAAGAGAGAGAAACTGGAGAAGCACAGGCCGAAGCATGTTTGGAAGCAATTAAATCATGGAATGTTGAGAAATTGGTTAAAGGACTTGTATTTGATACTACTGCTTCCAATACAGGATTACATCGTGGAGCATGTGTCCGCATTGAAGATGAACTGGAACAGGAACTTGTTTGGATAGCATGCAGACACCATGTGCTAGAAATTATGCTAAGCGATGTCTTCAGTTTGATCTGTGGGTCAACTGGAAGTCCTGAGACTATTCTGTTTAAGCGCTTCAAAAAGCAGTGGAGGTCCATTTCGCTCAATGACTTATTCCAGCACCAGAAAGCATGTTTGAGGACCCAATGCTTCAAATTCTAAGGAAGGAGTTGCTTGAATATTTGCCAGTAGCCCTGCAGGATAATCAGCCACGAGATGATTATAGGGAGTTTCTAGAACTAGCTCTTTTGTTTCTTGGTGGACTGCCAAGTAGTAAGGTTTCCTTTCGAGTTCCTGGTCCTACACACCATGCAAGATGGATGGCAAAAGGAATCTATGCTCTCAAAATCTATCTGTTCAAACATCAATTCACATTATCAACACGGGAAGAAAACAATATCACACAACTGGCTTTGTTTGTGAGCATAATGTATGTGAGATTCTGGCATGAAGCACCAATGGCTGTTCGAGCTCCATTCAATGATTTGCAGCTAATGAAGGTTTTAAAGGAATATCCTCATGAGAAAGTTGCACACGCAGCACAAGCAGCAATTAGCCGACATCTCTGGTATCTATCAGAACATCTTATCGGTCTAAGCTTATTTGATGACAGGATCGATACTGAAACCAAGAAGAATATGGTACAAAACTTCCAGTGCCCAAAGAAACAGGACTTTTCAAGGCGTATTGTCCTATCTGATGAAACTCCTATCAGTAATGTGGCCTCATTTGTTACTGAGCGTACATTAGATATTTTTGATGTTCTTACACTAGATGGCAAAGAAAGAGCACAACTGTTCTTGAGTAAGGATCCCAAAACATGGAAAGACGATGAAGTGTTTATCACAATGAGAGATCGTGCGATAAATATGAAGGTGGTGAATGACAGCGCAGAGAGGGCAATTGCTCTCATAGAGCGTTATAATGAGTCTATAACGCAAAATGAGGACCAAAAGCAGTACCTTTTACAGGTTGTTGCAGCTCATCGCAAGAAGTTACCAACGGCAAGCAAAGCTGCTATGATGAAGGGATACAAATAAAGAATGTGTATTGGTGTTCTAGAGTTATTTAGTTTGTAATTTGTAAAACTTATAATTGTATTTTGCTGAATAAAGACAATGTGTTTATAATGTGTTTATCTAGCCCCGAAAAATCCTTATTACGTACTAAATGGAAAAAAAGAGGACATTGGATTGACCTCTAAATATGCTTTAAATGATCCAATTTTTTTCTGGGATGCATTTTGTACCTAATGGACAAAAATAAACCTTGTGGAGAAAACGTATACATATATGTGATATTTTGGACCACCCTAATGTATATATATATATATATATATATATATATATATATATATATATATATACAAACCCTTTGGGAAAAGGCTACTGGAGCACCCATGGCACCGTCTTTATTCAGGAAGACATCATCTTAGAGGCATATGTTTACAAACTACAGAAAAACTTTATGTACAAAATGCCCACAGTGTTATGCTGGTAAGCCTCTCAGATGTAAAGACAGTTGCACTCTAGAAGATGTCTTGAATAAGACAGCTAAGGTGCTCAGTGTTTTAGCACTGCTTGATTTTACTACTATAATATATATATATATATATATATATATATATATATATATATATATACATATATATATATATATATATATATATATATATATATATATATATATATTTGTTTATATATATATATATATTGCTTTCATTTTGTTTTATGAAATACAAACACTAAAATCAGAGTTAAATTATAAGAAAGAAACATTTACGATGCACAAAACTGTCATACCTTTACAAGCCTAATTGGCACTTTACCTGCTTGGCATGACATACACATATATTGTATTAAACAAACCGAATTGCCAATTAAGCTCATTAGGCAAATATTTTTTTTAATAACTAGACGCGGCTTTTGAATTTTTTTAAACTCACTTTACGGTAATATAATCACACACAGTGAATGAATTAACCAGGCCATCCACTATGTCAGGAAAAAGAATGCATAAGTAAATAAGATAAAATACGTTAATAAATGAATATAGAAAACTATCTGGTGGGCCAAAAACAATAAACATGTTTTTATTTACGCTGAGTTTAGTTAAGAGTATTTAGGTTAACTTTTCTCCTGTATCTCAGTTCAAGTTCCTCGTGTGTAAATGTTGTTCCAATATGATAATTTTTTTAAAGCTGAATTTGTATTATTTGCATGTACATATATTTTTCCTCATATGGCCTTTCAAATATCCTTTCGTTATTTGGTACACCTATTATAACTTTGAAAAGGATGTTACTTCCTAAGATAACAGATCCTTTCCCCCCGCCTCCTTGACAGATCGTATCCCTGGTGCAGCTTATAAGAAACTCATAATATGTGATGCTCAATGTTATGGAAAGATGTAAGTCATATTAGTCAAAATATCTCAAAATAAAAAATATGGTTTTGTGATTCACATAACGACCATGACGGGTTCTCCCATTAAGGGCGACGGTGGCAGATGAATAAGAAATATTAAACCAATATTTACCTTTCTGACTGGCAGAGAGGGGGCGCGGTCGCTGCCACACGTCGCCACACGCTTCCTCCCACACATTTACAGTAAATTATCACACTCAAATATACCTGACAACAGCATTCAGATAGGTGTTTCCTGCGCCTGTACTAAAGAATAATTATTTTCGTGAACCGGATATTGAGGGTTAAATCTACTGATGTTTTCGAAAGTTAAATCGAGATAAATTGTGTGACAGTTCCCCAAATCATCAGGAAATAGTTGGCAAGATGAAGTATTTTTTTTATTTTTTTATGAATAAGGCATTTGCCAAATCTCGCTTATTGGAGCTCTCGTTTGACCAGTATTTCCGCATCCGAAGGTAAAATGTGAGCGACATTGCTTTTGCCATTTTCAGACAGCAGGTAGGGTTGTGAATTGTTAGTGGTGAAGTTTACAGTGCGCAAGGGGAGGGCAGAGAGAGTGTGGCGGAAGTGGACCAGGGACGAAAGAAACAAGCTTAAAATATCTGTAATAGTAAGATTAATGGAGGAGGTACGTAGATCTGAGGTCTCTGAGCCTGTTAATTGCTAATACATTCCTCACACGAAAATAAATCACAGCAGCCTGATATAATATATATGTATAACTCTATGTTCCTGTCGTTACCTTTCCTTCCAGAATGATAATATTTTATTTCAGAGTTGTTGATTACGATATAATATTTGAGTGGCCACATAATTGTGAGCATCATGTGCAGGGCGAAACGTTGTTTACAAACAAATGTTCTCAGCAATACTCTCACTAAAACACTGGCCTCCGCAATACACACCTAGAAGCAACTCAAAAACACTGACCTCCACATCTTGAGGTAACACACGGACACGAATGTTTCTGTAGTAATCTACACTCCTGCCATCATGAGAGCTGTATACTGCTGCCATCATGAGAGCTGTATATTGCTGCCATCATGAGAGCTGTATACTGCTGCCATCATGAGAGCTGTATACTGCTGCCATCATGACAGTATATTCATACCTGTTGTGGGCGGGGTTGGTGGAAGCGCATGTGTGATTATTAAGATGTAGATAATTGTAATAAAACAAAGACAACGCCTCCAAATTCTCTTGACCTCAGTCCGCTTGAGTACAGCAGATTAGAGCTGCCAAGTGGATAAATCGTACATTTCAACACCCGTCTGTATCTGTGAGGCGTCTGGCCCCATCTTCAGTTTCAAAATGGCTGCTGCTAAATGGTCAAACATTCAGGTACTAACTTGGATCAGGGTGAAGCAAACAGAGCTATGTTGAGTTCAGAAGGTGAGTTATATGGGTCATTAATGAAGACGACCTCTTGCTGTCGTTGTTAAACGTCAATTGCTTAAGATCGTTGTATTGAACAAATGTTTTCTAATGGTCTGAACTTGAGTAAAACCTGTGACCTCATTCACTGGAATTAATAACGGCCTTGGTGAACTCTCTCTCTCTCTCTCTCGCTCTCTCTCTCTCTCTCTCTCTCTCTCTCGTAGCATGATCTTAGTATATTTTACAGCGTCGCTTCAGTCAGCCCGACAAAACTATGTTCTCTCTGTTTCGTCTTGATCTATAAATACCTACAAAGAAATACATATAAAATATAAAATCGTTCTTTAGGGACCATTTTGCTCACAACACTTGAGTCTTGACTTTGTACAGTATTATATCTTGGGGTGTCTGACATAGTTTATGGAACCCAAGTTGGCATTACTTGACCTAACTACCTACCTTAAATATACCAGACCAGAGGAACAGTGGATAATAGAGGCGTCCTGCGTGACCACTGCCAGGCACTCATTGTACTCACCACGTGCCACCACCACCCTAATGACACCATCAATTACATGTATTTAGCCTTTAATTATGGTAATCAGTCGGGTAATTGCTAACGCATTTACTCTATTTACTGGCATGAGTGGGTAAACTTACAATGATTACACCTTCTGCTGTCATATTCTTACAGGTCATATTCTTACGGGTCATATTCTTACAGGTCATATTCTTACGGGTCATATTCTTACAGGTCATATTCTTACGGGTCATATTCTTACAGGTCATATTCTTACAGGTCATATTCTTACGGGTCATATTCTTACAGGTTATATTCTTACGGGTCATATTCTTACAGGTCATATTCTTACGGGTCATATTCTTACAGGTTATATTCTTACGGGTCATATTCTTACAGGTCATTCTCTCTACAGGTCTTACACTCTACAAGTCACACTCTCCACAGGTCATTCTTTTACAGGTCACACTCTCAACAGGTCAGCATCTACAGGTCACACACTCCACAGGTCAACATCTACAGGTCATACACTCCACAGGTCAACATCTACAGATCATACACTCCACAGGTCAACATCTACAGGTCACACACTCTACAGGTCAACATCTACAGGCCACACACTCCACAGGTCAACATCTACAGGTCATACACTCCACAGGTCAACATCTACAGGTCACACACTCTACAGGTCAGCTATACAGGTCATGTCCTCTATTCCAAGTAAAGCCATATGCAATTACCGGATCAATTTGCAACTTTCAGACTCTACCAGAACTTCCCATCAACATAATACGATAATTCCTCTACGTAAACGTCACTGTCTATATACAACTTGTAGTCCATCACGTTATTTTGTATTCATCCTGTTACTCACGTGTGATTTGAGGTATTTATAACTCATCTCCTTCTTCTGTTTGTCTGTCGTTTGAGTGTTAGTACCAGCGTTCATCAGTAAATGATTTCAGTAAACTCAGAACTGGTACGATATATATACAGTATACACGGCCTGGATGTTCTGTGGATTTTACACCAAAAAAGTTTAAAAAAGGCCGAGATATATTTCCTCCCAGTAAAGCGGTCTATCGTTTGTTTTCATATTCAGACTAACACTCATTGTTATGCTCAACCTAACCTTTTTTTGTTATTTGTATCTGATAAATAAAAATGAGCGACAAGCTGATATATCTTTCGTCCTCTGATGATGACCAACAATTGTGTCATAAATTTTAATAAATCACGTTCTGTAATTATCTGGATATCTGGCTATTCTAAGACAATATTAATGATGCACATATACAGTGAGTCAGATATACCAAGATTAAATTCATTTCAAAATCCCCAAACTTCGCCCCCTCCCCCTCCCCTAAAAATGGTTAAAATGAATATTGAGAGAGTCACACAACAGAGGTAGAACAGCTTTTGTTATAATAGTATACCTACAAAAAACTTTCTTCCAAATTTTTCCTGAAGTGTAATTTTGATTATTCTAATAACCACAGCAGTACACAAGACGCTAAAGAGAACCCCCTCAAAAAATAATTGTCTACAACCAGAACAATATCAGCATTAGTGTTAAAAAAATCGTTTGTGACCAGAAAATCATAAAAGTAAGAAATTGGAAAGATTTTGCCTGTTGTGAAGTGTTCCTTTTGCTTTCTTCACATGCTTCCCGATATGGAAAAGACATGACAGAAATAGAGCATATCATTTATTGGCACTGTAATCCAACAAGAATTACCTGCTAAACTCAATAACTTACACATTAATTATGTGTGTGTTTGTGTGTTGTGTGTGTGTGTTTGTCTGTGTGTTGTGTGTGTGTTGTGTGTGTGTGTTGTGTGTGTGTGTTGTGTGTGTGTTGTGTGTGTGTGCATGTGTGTGTGTGTGTGTGTGTTTGTCTGTGTGTTGTGTGTGTGTGCATGTGTGTGTGTGTGTGTGTTTGTCTGTGTGTTGTGTGTGTGTTTGTGTGTTGTGTGTGTGTGTTTGTCTGTGTGTTGTGTGTGTGTGCATGTGTGTGTGTGTGTGCGTGTAAGCAACTCGACCCAGACAATACATTAGAGTGTTGAATAGCTTTCTTGTTCCTTCTTCCACGCACTACAAATGGTATTACCTGTACTAAATTCTGGTAAGTGTTCAGTTGATTGTAACTCATAACTAAAACTCACTTATAGTTATTAATATTTTAACAGTGATCAATATGTTAGTGATCATGAGAGACACCCGGAAGAGGTAGAGTTTGTTACCAGATGAAATATTGAGGTGAAAGTAAAGTATATGAACTGAACCTGATGACCATCCGGACCCAGAAGACCCACAACCTGACCATGACTCTTACTGCTTAATGATGCGTCCAACGTTTATACCAACTTCTGTCTCTTTAGTTGCTCGCTATAGGGTGTTGCACCTGTCTTTATTTTCTTGGATAAATTTACTTTGTTCTCTAGGTTCAGCTAATGTTGTCAATCATCGGATACCTGGCGCTACAAGTTCTAAATAATTCAATAAACAGATTCAAAGTCGCCGAGAATAATGTTTGTATACAAGAGACAAGACTGTATCATGGCAACAGATCCCAAAGGAATAATATGCGGCTTACATTTCCGAATTTTGTACAACAACGTTGTAAGCTGGATCTGCATGATTTATTTTGAACTTTGTATATTATGCAAGCGAAGGCTGGGTTTCCAGTTTAACTGTTATTTACAAATTTGAGCAAGAATAGCCGACAAACCCATCAGTTATTTATTTCCATTAGGATCTTTAGTTTAAATGCCAACAGCATTTGGTGTTCTCAAGTGGTTACCCATCCATGTACAGACAGTAACTAACCAACCCAACGCTGCTTGACCTAGTTGATCGGACCAGAAGTGGTGTCTTCGACGTGGTAATGTGCAGATAACTATCACCCACGGTAATCATTTATTCTAACACGGTTTTCTTAGTGATTGTACAACACAGTAAAATGTAGTTATTATGAAAATCTACATCACGTTTCAGATTCAGGACTTTCTGTAATCCTGTATAAATGTTCCAATTCTACTTAATAAAGTTATGTTAGTAACTTATCAGTAAAAAGTGGATATAATACGAGTATTGTGACGAATACGTTCATCTGTATGGCTGACGACTGGTGTGTTTACATCTGTCTTCAATATAAACACGGCTGCGTATTGTCAGACTTTAGTGCTTTTCTGTGAGGAAGAAGTTTCAATATATGTTTGGACCGGTAAAGGTTTGTGTTTATTTCTTATGACTTTTCATACATATGAGTATTATTTCTGGGAAGTTATAACATGTTTGATATACAGAAGATAGTTGATAATTATCTCAGGTCTTGATGAAAGTCATGATATGAAAGG
>NW_024743676.1:0-11528 GCF_018991925.1 Homarus americanus
GTCAAGGGTGGAAGTTTATACTATTTAATAATTTTAAATGTTTAATATTAATTTTTTAGTCATTTAACAATTATTGAACATAATTGAAGTACAGGAAACTAGTTTTATCTGGCGTAAACAGCTGTCCTTTACCAAACAGGCGTCAGTCTCTGTCTTTTCAGTGAGGTAACATCTTGCTTCGAGACTCTCTTCAACTAAACGCTTTTTCTGTTTCAGGCAAATTATTGGTCATTTGAAATTTATTTTACATATTGACAATATATAATGCAGTGCAGTGTTGATTTAAAGAAAATCATCTTAAATTACACAAGAGAACTAAAATTTATGGGTGAAATAAATGTGGGGTGACTTCTCTTCCATAATTTATTCTCTTCTCCCTTCTCCTCCACCCCATTCTAATTCTCATATCATGTCGTATCATCATCCAGGAGCCTACATACACACCTCAAAGTAAGTGTACTTTACTTCCTTTGTTGATTTTAGGCCATTTTGGTGAGCTGGAACCAGTACCCAAAACCCATTGAAACAATGGTTAACCAGTTTTTCAGTTAAACAGCCTTTTGGAATGGTGTGCTTTCGTTAACCGAGGGACCCTGTACACCAAAGGACTAAAATTTTTATATTTTTTTGCAAAATATGTAATGTCTGCCTTTATTCACTATCTTGCAAGGATTCCAACAAGTTCATATTCTGCTCTTAGCTTAGTCTGTGAAATTTTATAAGAGTAAGAACTTTAAGCCTAAAACTAATTTTACCCTGAGAAAGGAGATGAGGTTGACTGCAGGCAGGAGGAAGGAAGGGGGGATGGTTGGTGAGGTATTGACCCGCGGCACTGAAGGTTACTTAGTGGTATTTATTTATCTGTCACATAGAGGGTTTAACTTTTTGATTATAAAATGTACTGAACTGACAAAAATATCTCACATTACTGGAATCTAATAAGATGGTGATTAATTTGAATATAAACATGCTATAGTTTGCACAAGAACAAAATTTAGTAATTATTTAGTGCTGTACATTTTGAGTACAGTATAGGTTTATATAGGACAATTATATCTTTTACATTTTTTACATTATGCATTTAGGATGGTGTGTGCATGCAAATGAGTGAAAATAAATGAAAAGTTACATATATCTGCAAAATATTAGTTGGAAACTTGTACTTAAATCTACTGAGCTTTCCTGTAACTGGAAAAATTCTGGGTACAGTGGTCCCTTGGTTAATGAAACAATTAGGTTCCAGAAGGTTTTCATTCTTAAGCTCATTGTTTCAATGGGTTTTGGGTAATTGGTTCAGCTCACCGAAAATTACATAAAAACGAAAATAAATGCAGTAAAGTACACTTTGAAGGGGTGTGCATGTAGAAGGCTCCTGGTTGATGATGATGATGGAATTTGAATGGGGTGGAGAGGAGAAGAAGAAGGCATTGGGGTGGAGAAAGTCACCCCATGCCTTATTCTATAAATTTTAGTTCACTTGGTGTAATTGATTATTTTCTTTAAATCAACACTGTACTGCACTATATATTATCAATATGTAAAATATATTTCAAAATGACCAATAATTTGACTGGAAACAGAAGCATATATGTTGAAGAGTCTCAAACAAGATGTTCCTTCCTCTGAATCTGTAAACAAACTGGCCGTAGCTTGGTGTGTTAGTGTGCGTGTTTGGCGCATAAAACTAGTTTCCTGTACTTCAATTATGTTCAATAATTGTTAAAATGACTAAAATTTAATATATGATGTAGTGGATTTCTCCTACAAAGCGCTGTTTGTCGCTAAGTAGCCGACCCTGAATTCCCAGTGTATGCCTCATGGTCTAGGTCAACCAGCGCCGCCTTACAGACGGAGGTCAACTACTAAGCCACGCCTACCTCCGCTATTTAAGACCTGACCTCATGGTGACCACTCTCTTCTTCTAGCTACAGCATGGCCAAGCCACCTCCTCCGCTTCTGCCTGGCGGCCCCTCGCTCCCTTGCGAGCATGGCGACCCACAAGCTAGTCCTCTGAGCATCCACACCAACCAGCTCTCTCTACATCACGCTTGTACGCTGCCACTTCCAGCACCAAGCTGCATTGTACATCAATACAACATGTATACAGAAACATGGCAAGTTTCCTTTCTCCATCCCATCCTGAGTGTAGACAAACATCCGTACCCAAATGGTGACCCCGGAGATTCGCACTCACACAGGATGGGAGAAAACAGATCAGCTCCCAGTCTTCAAGCAACATGGACGACTGGCTTATCCACCAGAAGCAACTCTCATTGGCTCTACAGCTACTGTCTATACATGGAGTTGAGACACCCTAGAGCAGCACTGCTTCTCTAAGCAGACACAAGGCTCCTCTTCCTGCCCCAAGCACCCGTCCTCCGACCCCAGTACATCCGTCCTGCCTCAGATGCGCCCGGCCCAGCAGTCCCCTGCGCTCCTCCTGATGCAGCCCCTGCTCCCAGCGGCCCATGCGCCTGAGTGCGGACCCCACCCCTCTTTTCTCCCTCAGCTACTCCCTGCTACTGTCCTGCACCCTGCTGCTGTCGTGGACCCAGCGACTGTCCAAGCCCTCATCCTTCTGCTGATGCAGCCTGCTCTGACCCAGGCCCACACACCCAGCAGGCATCTGAGACCTCTGTACCTGCCGTGAGGGAAGCACAACATTCATCACCTCCACACCATCCTTCTCCCTCTCTACTCCCACAGATGTTGTGTATCTAGACAGTTGTCTCTCCTCTGCGGCTCATCTATGCCCTGCTCCGTTATGTCTCATAGAGGCATGCACACGCCTGTTCTGCCTCACATGTGCCGCAAGCACAGACAACAAGTCTCCTACACCGCCTGGAGGGAAGGAGGTGGCTAGTGGTTTCCACAGCACCGCTGTTTTTGCAGCTGATGGCCGACCCGGAATTCCCAGTGTATGCCTCGTGGTCTAGGTCAGCCAGCGCCGCCTTACATTGAGGTCAACTACTAAGCCACGCCTACCTCCACTATTTGGGCGTAATCTCTTCTTTACAGCTCTGGCGCGGCAAGCAACTCCACCTCCTCAGCTTCTCTGTTGAAGCTTCGCTCCCTTGGCGGGCATGGCGACCCAAGCTAGTCCTCCTCTGAGCATCCTCACCAACCAGCTCTCTCTCTACATCAAAACGCTAACCACTTCTTCCAGCACCAAGCTGCATTGTACATCAATACATGCTGAAGAGCACATTGTGAGTTTCCTTTCTCCATCCCATCGAGTGTGAACCAAAACATCCCGTACCCCACAATAGAATTTTTAAAATGATTGAATGTGCAACCTTCTTGACATTTACTAAAATAGTAAGAATTTAAGCCCTAGAACCGTTACTGTATTGGCGGACTAATCGACAGCTAGTGAGCAAGCAAAAACATGTTGATGGGCGCTTGTGAGGTCGTTAATTGAGATTGAGCGTTAACGAGTGAAGAATCTTATGAAGGTAATTAGTTAACGAAATTTCGTTAACCGAGGATCACTGTATAAATAATTTTCCGGATTTGAGAAAGTTGTCTGCACAACTGGAAAGCTCTCATCCTGGAAGTACTCTGCACCAATTGTTCTGGCTAATGGAGATATCACTTATGGATTTCACAAATCTAGGAGGGGGATAAGTATACGGACAAAGTTTAGTATTGGAGGATTTTTTCAAATTTGTTTTCTACTGAAGGACTCCTATATCAGACTGCTCATCAATTATTTTGGTATAGAGGTAATACTGTATTTGTCACTATAATTCATCATGTGGAATGATAGAAAAAAGCTGTTTGTGCATGAGAAGAGTGCTGGGGAGGAATTTATAAAGGTGTGTTAGAGATACATACTGATATGTGAGGGAGAATGCTCTTTGTCAATGGAAAAATATTTTTTGTTACAGGATTTTCAACATACTTTGGGGCTTGATGAAGGTGTGCGACCACAAGATATGGTGCTGGTTCAAGAAAAACAAGAAGAACTAGAAAATGAGTCAGCAACTCTTAGTAGTGGGCTTGAGAGACTACAGCAGTTGCATAATCATTATATCAAGTATGTTGACAAGTTCCTTACATAGTTTGCCATGACTGAATTCTGACAAATTCCTGACTATTTAACATTATAGTTTGTGTGTATGTATATATCCATTCCAGCAAGACATGTCTAGGGATGAGCGGATTGTAAATTTCCGGATAGCTGGATACGGATACCGGATTATTTGTATCAACTGGATATCTGGTGTCCGGCTGATTAATCATTACAAGCATTCCTCAAGTTACAACCGTCTGACTTACAATCATCCACACTTGGCGGGATCCCATTACATTCATTGCAAAATTTTGATTGAAATTTTTACATTATTTTCATTATTCTGTATTTCTCTTTATTTACAGTATTTACATTACACCTAGACCCGACTTACGACTACATTGGACTTGACGAGTGGGACTTCGACCGCCTCAGATATAGATAAAAAAAAAAAAAAAAAAAAAATTTATATGACCCGCATTTCTATACGAAACGTTTCCAGTTAATGTAGTCTCCATGTATAATTAGAAAATTATGGGGCCCCATGTGCATTCAGCTGACTACATTAAAGGTTAAGTGATCAGTCACACTGTCATTCCTTATTATTTATTACTTTCACTGTATATCCATTCATCATTATTCATTACTTTTTACTGTACTGTATTTCATTGTAGATTTTTATTAAAAAAAAAAAAATTTTTTTTTTTTTTTATCTATGTCGGACTTACGACCATGTCGGACTTACGACCTGGATTTGGTCCCTAACCCGTCGTAAGTCGGGGTCTGGAATGTGTTATTATGTATAGGATATTATTGTTGTTTGTATAGGCAGGGTTGTGCTTTAACCCTAACTAAACTATAGAATTAACACTGTTCTTACTTCAAAAGAATCAACTCACAATCAGGGTCCAGGAGCATTATCCTGCCGTAAGTCAGGGACTGCCTGTGCAACATTATATCTTAGTTTTGTTTTGTGTTATGTACTGGTATATTTTTACACTTTCCTTTTTATAGAATTCATTTCTAATAATGTGTATATGTCCAGTGGGCCTTTTGAAAGTTCCTGGTACTGTACAGTATACAGTAGATATAACACGATGATGTGTGTGTTTGAACAATACTGTAACGGATAGCCTTGATAATGGCGGTTTTACTAACGGCGATTCATATTTGAGACCCTGGTTAATTTAGGACCCAATTCAATTTATGCCATTATTTTCTTCGTATTTCACGACGAAAATCGAAATAAATATAATAAATACATTTTCATATAAATAATAATTACTTTCCGATATGTATATAAAAAAAAAAAAAACGGAGCGCGAGGCTGCTGGGCTTGTGAGTGGTGGCGTCAGCATCACTAGCATAAACAGTCGCAGCTTGGCGGGCCTTTTGTTTCCAAAGTCTGAATAGGAACAGGAGAAAACTTTCTCAGCTTTCTTACAGCATTTTGCATCCCTATTCAACGTGAGCAAGTGATGGTAGTGCTGGTTCAAAAGCTAAAAGAAAGTGTATAAGCTTAGCCAAGAAACTAGATGTGTTAAAATGATATGAAAAAGATGAGAGGATCTGTGGTCATTATATGGAGCAAGCAATGAATATATTTACTGGTGGCCTAATTAACAGATCGAGCATTAAAATTAACAGGGACATGAAAAATGCAAATGACCTCCACATAAAGATGTATACAGTCATCGCCGGTTAACTCCAACCGAACAACATCCGATTGCATATACATCCGGGCTCCCCAAAATAAAACAACACTTCCGTGGCGCCTGCTGGACCACCACTCCCACGACCCTGGCGGAGACGATGATCCTCCCATACTGGCCAGTATTATGTGTTAAAGGAATATCTTTCCTTAGGCTTTAGTAAGGATTTGCCTCCAGGTGTAATGTTAACCTACATCTATGGATAAAATCTTGCACCTACAAATTGACTAACAACATTATTTGCTGTAATCAGACATATCTAGTTGCCTCAACAATTGCAATCCCAGTTGCAATTGGGGTTGCATCAAATTCTGTGTCATTACTAAGGAATAACGGTGCACTCTAAGATTAAGAGAAAACGGAGGACTCAGCGTCCTGAAGCGAGAGAAAACGGATCCATGACGGGCACTCAAATAAAGAAAGACATAGCTACATGTTTTGTGGACTACCCACTGTACAGTATAGCGTAACTCTTTTCATCACTTTGTAATAAACCTAGTCATGCCTATGTGTGTTTCTGATAATTACCATAACATTATATCTTTAGCGGGTCTGAATGAAAGCGGCTGTACAAACACAAGCACTCCACATGCCACTCAGACTGACAGACTTGACAAGTTTTACCAAGCATAAAGGCAGTTGAAGCTTTAAACATCACTCGCAATGGATCTTTATTCCAACTGTAATCAAACATATCTAAGTTGCCTCAACAATTGCAATCCCAGTTGCAATATCAAATTCCTGTCATTACTAAGGAATAACGGTCTCGGTGCACTCTAAGATTGAGAGAAACGGAGGACTCAGGCTTCCTGAAGTGAGAGAAAATGGACTCGATGATGGGGACCAAAAAAAAGCATAGCTACATGTTTTGTGGACTACAGTATTGAGTGTACCCTTTTCATCACTGTAATAAACCTGGCTATGCCTATGTGTGTTTATGATATTTACCATAACATTACGTATATATAATATATATATATTTAGTGGGTCTAAATGGTCGTAAAATGGGGAACTTGGGGTTGGGTGCCTGGAACCAATTAGAATAAATCTCAGGTTCTGTACTTTCTAACGTCCATTTCGGTTAACGTCACGTTCTGAAGAGCATCTAGGGACGTTAACGGTGCATGACTGTAATGAGAAAAGAAGCAGCTGTGCAAGGTCCTTCGACAGCTTTATTATTCGGGCCTAATCAAATTCAGCATCACAAGCAGCCATCAACAACTTCAGGTTCAGTAACAGCTTCAACAACAGCTATGACATCTTTATGGAAAGCTGCTTCAGCCAGAGTTGAACCTACAGCTTCAACCAGTTAAACCTACAGCTTCAACCAGAGTTGAACCTGATGACTTCTATCTGAGTAAAACAACATCATTGTTGTCCTTATGTTATAGACTTTACCCATATTGGTGAGTAAAATTTTGTTTACATTCAAAAGTATTATTTAAATCATATATGAGCAGTAAATAAGTGTAGCTTTCATATTCTTATACAGTACATCCTTGAATAACGATGGTAATGTGTCCTCAATATTAACTCATCATATCGTGAATCATTAATTACCATTAAAATAAAGCAATAATAATGTTTTTGTCGTAACAGCATGAAAAAATAATGGTGTAAATTGAATTGAATCCTAAATTAACCAAGGTTTTAAATATGAATCGCTGTAGAACTGGCCGTATCGGAGGCATTCCTGTATTTGTAGACGGTACGACATTAAGAGATTGTAATGCTTATAAGAGTTCAGTAATGGTTACTGCTAAGCTACCTCTGGAGTTGTGTCTGCATTATGAATGTTAATCATCTCGGGTTATCATCAGTATAGTACTGTAGTTATAAATCGAGCTTTTACATTTACAATATTTTTTTAATTAATTAAAACAGTAATATAGTAATGTGTTTAAGTAAGCAATAACATTCATAATTCTGGATGGTTTAGGTAGAATTAGCCTACTGGAGACAGTAACCGGGGATTAGCCTGTGAGAGACTGCAACTTCACATATAAAATGCAGGCGGGTTTTTTTTTTTTTTTTTTTTTTTAGACAAAAAGTGCATCTTATATGTCATAAAAATACCGTAATATCAGATCACCATTTGTATATGAACTTCTCTCATTTGCAGTGAAGATAGAGGATTAGTGGACTCATATGACTGACCTGATGCATTGCAGGTCACCTTTTGTCGGGTGGAGATTAGTGGTTTTCTTGAACCGAAAGTTATCTTGAATAAAGACAAAAGCAATACAGTATACAATACATTGTACCGTTAACTGGATTGGCTTACTTTTTTTTTCCAAAACGAATAAACAATATGAATTCGAATGAATCTGAAATAACCATGTGATTCGAAAAAGTCAATTAATATTATAAGAATATACCTGTATTATGAAATAGATAAAGATAGGTGAAATTTAGGAATAAAAATCCTCTATTATTTGTCTTTTGGTGCGGGTTAGTAAGACATTGAATAAAAAGCTGTTTTTTTCTAAAAACAGTTTTTGTGATATAACCCAGAATGCAATGCTTAGCTTTTAACCTAGGTATGTTAATGCCTAGCAATAACTTGCCAGGCCAACATACGGCAATTAAAACATCTAATAATTACAGTATTACTCTCGCTACACTTTCACTTTCCACGATTTCTCATTTCTCATTTCGCTGTACCTTGCCAGAACCGACTTTCACTTTCATCGGTGCATCTACTCATATCGCGGTGAAGTATAATTTTATTTTATTTTTTTTATTTGGCTCATAAAATTCATACAAATTACCCGCCAGAATATAATTTACATTGCTGGAATTTTACAATATGCTATCATTTTGAATATAAACTATCATGGATTTTGCATTAGACATACAAATTTTAGATCTACTGTAAAATTTGGTTTACAATGCAAATATTTTATCCTTTGCAGAATATGAAGTTTACATTCAAAATATTCTCTGACCTGCAAGAATCCAGAAATGTCAATTGTATTATCCTAACTTTAGTCTGAGTTATTATTTATTACCAGTTAAAATCTAGTATTTTCACCCAACATTTGGTAGGGAGGGAAGGTGGGGGGCAGGGTTGGGACCGACTGACCCAGCTGGCGTGAGGTGGGGAGGCAAGGTGGGGTACTTTGATTGACAGATAGTGTCATGAAGAATATTTTTTTTATTAACTGAAGATATTTGTTTTAGCTCATAAAATTCATACAAATTACTTTCGACCAAGAATATAATTTACATTGCTGGAATTCTTACAATATGATGATATTTTGGATATAAACATCGTGGATTGCATTAGACATACAAATTTTAGATCTAATGTAATAATTTAAAGCAAATATGTTATCTGTGCAAAATATATGAAGTTTACATTCAAAATATTCCCTGACCTGCAAGGAACCAGAAATGTCAATTATATTATCCTATCTTTAGTCTGAGGTATTATTTATTACTAAGCGTTAAAATTAGTGTTTTCACCCAACATTTCTCAGAGAGGCAGGAGCTGGGAAGAGGGGGGATGAGTCCATTATTTGAATGAACATTAACCTGGCGACTGTATTTCTCTTAAATAAATTGTGTGAGCATACCATCATAAAATTTAGATGTTATTTTTACTACAACATAGGTATTGGTCGGAAAAAGTGGAGTTTGGGTCGCAGTCTCTATTGAATTTATCCCATATGTTCTGTTGTTCACTTTACGCGGTTTTCACTTTCCGCGGTGCCCTGTGGGTCTGACTAAATCGGGTACTACTGTATTCATAAATAATATTAGAGGACACGTCCCTACTTGAATACATCAAACTAAAGTTAAGGATAATATAATTTACATTGCTGGATTCTTAAGACTAGGAATATTTTGAATATAAATGTCATATATTTTTGCACAAAGATATCTATTTACTCAAGAGTAAACATTTTATCTAAAATTTGTATGTCTAATGCAAAATATATGATGTTTATATTCAAAATGATATCAAATTGTAAGAATTCCAGCAATGTAGAATTATATTCTGGTGATAATTTGTATATTTTATGAGCTAAATTAAAAAATTATACTTCACTGTTGTAAGGGTACACCCAGCGGAATGTGAGCATCTTGGTTCTGGCAGGGGCTCAGCGTAGCGTGGAAGCTTGGCGGGAATGTGGGACTTATGTAAAGTGAGGGTTGACTGTATATAAGCATGTGGATTTTGCATTAGGCATTACAAATTTTAGAGCTAATGTAATAATTTGAGTTTACAAAGCAAATATTTTGTCGTTTATTACAAATATATCAAGTTTACATTCAAAATATTCCTGACCTGCATGAATCAAATGTCAGTTATATTATCTAACTTTAGTCTGGTATTATTTATTACTAAGCGTTAAAATCTAGTGTTTTCACCCAAACATTTCTCTGGTAGGGAGAAGGTGGGGGGGGTGGAGGGTTGGGACCGGACTGAATGGCGTGAGGTGAGGAGAGAGCAAGGTGGGAGTAATTTGATTGACAGATAGTGTCACTGTTTCTGAAGATATTTGTTTACATTACATTGCTGGAATTCTTACAATATGATGATCATTTTGAATATAAATCGGGGTACAACTGTATATACAGTAGTACCCCGATTTACACGGTCAATTGAACCCACAAGGTACCGCGGAAAGTGAAAACCGAAAACCGCGTAAAGTGAACAACAGAACATATGGGATTAATTCCAATAGAGACTGGCCCGACCCCCAAACTCCACTTTTTCCGACACAATACCTATGTTGTAGTAAAAATAACATCTAAATTTAATGATGGTATGTTCACACAATTAATATTTAAGAGAAATGCAGTCGCCAGGTTAATGTCCATTCAAATAATGGACTCAAATCCCCCGCCCTCTTCCCAGCTCACTAGCTCCTACCTCTCTGAGAAATGTTTGGGTGAAAACACTGGATTTTAACGTTTAGTAAGAAATAATACCTCAGACTAAAGATAGGATAATATAATTGACATTTCTGGATACCTTGCAGGTCAGGGAATATTTTGAATGTAAACTTCATATATTTTGCACAAAAGATAAAATATTTGCTTTGTGTAAACTAAATTATTACATTAGATCTAAAATTCTATGTCTAATGCAAAATCCATGATGTTTATATTCAAAATGATCATCATATTGTAAGAATTCCAGCAATGTAAATTATATTCTGGCCGGGTAATTTGTATGAATTTTATGAGCTAAAACATATATCTAAAGTAAATATTCAAAGAAATATTCTTCAAGGACACTATCTGTCAATCAAAATACTCCACCCTAGCTGGGTCGGTCCTTCCCGCCTTCCCTCCCTACCAGAGAAGCTTTGGGAGAAAATAGTATATTTACATTTTTAGTAATAAATAATAACTCAGACTAAAGTTAGGATAATATAATTGACATTTCTGGATTCCTTGCAGGTCAGGGAATATTTTGAATGTAAACTTCATATATTCTGCACAAAGGATAAAATATTTGCTTTGTGTAAACCAAATTATTACAGTAGATCTAAAATTTGTATGTCTAATGAAAAATCCATGATGTTTATATTCAAAATGATCATCATATTGTAAGAATTCCAGCAATGTAAATTACATTATGGTCGGGTAATTTGTATGAATTTTATGAGCTAAATAAAAAATAATAATTATACTTCACCGCGTATATGAGTAGATGCACCACCGTGGAAAGTGAAAGTCCGGTTCTGGCAAGGTACCGCGTAAATGAGAAATCGCGGAAAGTGAAACCGTGTAAAGTGTAAAGCGGGGTAATACTGTATATAAATATATGTATATTTTTTTTCCCA
>NW_024743677.1:0-8145 GCF_018991925.1 Homarus americanus
ATATTGACACATCAAACAAGGCTCTATATCTTAGGCCGTCGATGGAGGGAGGGAGGGAGGGAAGGAAGGAGAGGTAAGGATGGACGAGGGAGGGAGTGAGGGAAGGGGAAGTTAAAATGAAAGAAGTGAATAGCAAAAATGAGAGAGTTAAATATGAATCCTCGTCTTTATCATTTTTTTACATATTTTTATTTTTATTTTTTTTTTATTGGGCACTCCCCTACATCCTTGTGTAAGGTGAAGCGCAGAAGCGTTTACAGCGCCCAACAGGGAAGCATGCTAAGTTCATGCTTGCCTTTATGTCTCATGAGTTAAGGGCGTAGAAGTCTGAAGAGTCAAGGGCGTAGAAGCCTAAAGAGTCAATGGTTTATGTCAAGTTATTGGAAGCTCCAACAACTTGTCCCTGAATACGAATTCGCAACTTTCGACTTACAACAGGTACCTACTTACTGCTAGGTGAACAGGGACGAAGGGGACTAGGAAGAGTGTCCAAACAACTTCCGCCGGCCCGGGAATCGAACCCGTGACATCTTGCTTGCGAGGCAAGAACGGTACCGCTCTACCACCAGCTCCCCTTTTTACATAATGAATTTGAGTTGTTGCTTACATCTCTCTCTCTCTCTCTCTCCTCCAAATGCACTCACGCACACTTATTGTTTATTTCTGTCTCGCAATATGTCCCACCTCCGGACCATATCCTAGACCGCTGTCACTGCCTTCACACTTCCCGCACCTTTCCCACGTCCACTGCTCACACTTCTCTTTTTCATCACCACGACACACACACACACATCCATGCTAGACCTTACCTCTGAGTTATACATATATTAACAATGGTTGGTAGAGGAGAGGTCTATATATATGAGGTTGACTCCCAGTATGACTTTATCTTCACCACAACACTGTTCAGTATTCTCGTCCGGTAAACACTGACTATATGAACGTTAATCAGTGTAATAACTCGAGTTTCCTCTTTCACTTCCCTCTCTCTTTCTTTCTCTCACTCTCTTCCTGATATACTTTCTCTCCCTCTCACAATTTCTCTATCTCCTTCTCCGTCCCCCCAAATTATTATCATTTATGCATTCTCCCTCACTAAGGCAGGCAGGTATGACAGGTAATACGAGGGTAGGTTAAATACTTCTGAATATCCAAATTATTTTCTTTTGCTTTTAACACTCCAAGTTAACACAAACATCCTTTAACTGACAGAGCTTAAAGATACACTGGAGTAGGGTGGCTGTGAAATCTGCTTCTTATATTGAAAAAAACCCAACTATTTTGTATGAAATATTCCAAAGTCTTTTTTTAGATATATTTTAATACGATCTCTCTCTCTCTCTCTCTCTCTCTCTCTCTCTCTCTAATACATCTAAGTAAATATATATCTTAAGAAAATACCCATAGATAATTCAAATACGGCATATCTACCACTAGCCGACTCACAGTAGGATACAAATTGACCCCAAAAATACCCACATTACCGAGAGAAACTGCTGGGTTACGTCCGAGCCACTTGCTACCAGATCTCTCCCAGTCTTGGTTAAATATTTCCGGTGTAAATAATAATCATCCGTGAAGCTTCAATTAAAATGGTGTAAAAGCCTGTATGTTCTGAAGCTTAAGGTGTATACCATTAACCAGTCATGAAGCTTCGTTATTAAAGGTTTATAATAATGTTGTGAATTATGTGGCTTCAATAATGTTCTAATGATCGTAAGTTAAAAGGTTGTAAATACAGAAGGTCTGAGGCCATTAGTCAGGCAAAAGTCTTTATGGCACTCATCACAGATCTTGATTCTATTACAGACTAACTTCAGGTTTAATTAATTCCCAACACTACGATTAAATAATATACTCTGATGACATGAACTCTACTGCGTCAAGGTACCATTAATCAACCAACGAAAGGGTAATTAAATGAGTTTTAAATGCCATTAACTATTAAACCTCGATGGTGTAATTGGACATGAATATGTAATTAAAGTAATGGAGTCTTGATGCACTTAACGTTCTTGCCTCTTTTTTTCTCTTAAGTATACGCCCGTCACTATCCGGAATTCCCCCAACCATAATACCAAGGCTGCAATTTTTTTTTCCATTCGACAAAACATAAATGGAATTCAATTTACGAAGCTTCATTTATTCATCCATTATTTCTTGGTGGTATATTATGTTGTCCAAGGCTACGATGCACTTGAGACTCACAGCTGCTTCCCGAGAATGACTTCAACCAGCCAAAATTAACAGGTCCATTGTTTACCACTATTCTTTGTCGATTCTTATAGGCATCGAATTGAGGGAGTGGGCGTTGAGTCATTATACTCAATTTGTCGTAAGAATTCTGAAGCAAAGGTTTTATTTTTATTTTTAATCCGCGCGCGCGTGTGTGTGTGTTTGTGTGTGTGTGTGTGTGTGTGTGTGTGTGTGTGTGTGTGTGTGTGTGTGTGTGTTTGTGTGTGTGTGAAAGAAATAGGGGAATACTGTACCTTTATAGAGATAGACAGGGAATAAAATAAAAGACAGTAAGAGAAAAAGACAGATAGAGACAGGGAGAAACAGGTACCTAGATAGCCGTATGGGTTGATAAGGAGACTGAATAAAAATGAGACAGGTAGACAAAAATAAATTTAAGAAACATAAGTAACTAAACAGAGAGGGAGACCCGCAGTTAGAGACACGCCATAGAAATGAGTGAGGGACAGGAAGGCCACTGCCATATCATTCTTAGCCCAGATCACTATTTGACTCTCTTCTACTAAAGAGCTAAAGTATTTACCCCAGTATTAGCTAGACCTCAGCACAATAGGCACCTAAGGGGGATCACCGTCGTCCTGGTAATAAAGACAACGAACTGATGCATCACCTTACTAACTGGGTTATTTATTTGTCTTATAAACTTGCAGTTAAATTTTTTTTATTGATTAATTTTTCCCTCTACTAATTTACTTAATTTTTTATACCAATCTTATATAATACATAAACAAAAATATATATCCTGCGCATGAATTCACAGATGCATTCATGTATAAATAGACTTTTGTCAACAATACAGTTTTTGGTGATTTTCAAAACAAACTTGATGGAGAAATAATAATTCTATTTTGTTTATCATTGGTTTTCGTAATAGTTATTGAACAGAAAAAAAAAATATTTTGAAATAATAACTGTGAATATAAACAAAGTTTTTTTATTACCGATGATACACTGTTAATGAACATACAATGAATGTGAAAACTTTTACATCAATTTAACAAATTCTGTAACTGCAACTTTGTGCTCCTAGTCTAAAACAGTATATACATATATACTGTACAGTACAGTAGGGTGTGGCGGGCGTGCGTGTAGGTCTCCACACTAGTGTATTTCCCCAACACATCTTGGAAGGAGTGCGTGGGAGAGAATTTTCAGAAGGCATTACACCATTTTATGAAGCTTCAGTTCTCAAAGTGAGTTTTAGATGCAAAAGCTATTTCGGCCGAATGAACTTATTTAGTTTTAATGTTGAAAGTTTGCCGATCAGAGCTCCATACTGGCCGACAATCTCACCGCTTATCGGTGTTTTATTATATACACAAAGCCGTATAGGACGAGAAGACGGAAGATAAAGGGATATACAAACACCATTTTGTATACATAGTCCACAAACAGAGGCGACACTAAAAGCTTTCTTGTTCCGGGGGCGTGTTGTATTAATCACTGTTCGGGTCTTTGGTTTTATCTATCTATCTATAGATATAACAGGGTGTTATAATTCCCGAGAGAGAGAGAGAGAGAGATCAGAGGAGGATGACAAGACTAATCCTAGGCAGTTGGAGCCTTTATTATAGAGACAGATTAAAGCATCTGAATTTTAACTCCCTCGAGAGACGTCAGAGTGAGGGGCGATATGATCGAGGTGTGTAAATAGAAGTCAGGGCTAAACAAAGGTGCCACAAGTTTAAATACAAAAAAATCTTACAAACAAAACACATACATTCTTTAACACCTATAGATAAAAACACATACATACAAAATAGGAAATATTTGAATCGTTGCAGCAAACTAATAATATTTTAATACAAAGAAACTCTAAACCTTGGGCCGTGTTGCAAGTCATGTCAAATTCGCGAGAACAAAAAAAAAACATTGCAGGGAAAGGCCACCAACAGAGCTTCCTGACCGAAAACCATCAAACTACGCCACTATTTCCATTAAACTCCTGAATTAGAGGTGCAGATATGACTCCCCCTTCATTGTGGTTTTACCCTCGTCAATCTGTTCAGCCGCCAGTAGGTATGGAGGAGAAAAAATGGCAATGCAAAACCAAAACAAAATAGAAAAATAAAATCTTTTGTAAGTTTCTTTTCTTTTGGCATTCAGCTGATTTGATCTACTTTCATCAATGTCTGTCTGTATCAAATGATCTTATACACTACAGTGAATTAAGAAACATGAGAGTTAAGATATAAATAAAAATATAATTAATAAGATAAACACTCTAATATATACATCAAACAGTGAGACCAGTACTTAACAAATCGTCTTGTTTATTTCACCGAGACAGTTTCGGATCGCTTAGCATTACGCAAACTATAAAACAAATCCTCGCATGGCATAAGAACTCAGTTGTACAGTATACATACATCCTACATCAGGGGTTCTCAACCAGGGGGGAATTTCCCCCCTCAGGTTTTCAGGGGGGGGGGGAAACTGATTCTAATATGGAAAAAATAAAGGATTTTCAGTATTATATGCATATTATTTGGAATGCACTTTTTGAGGCAGACAATCTTGGAAAGGAGGGGGGAATGACATCCTGACATATGGTGAAAGGAGTGCATGGGGCAAACAAGGTTGAGAACCACTGGCCTACATGCTTACATACATGTTCAATTTGCTCCCGATATTCACCAAGGATAACGGATATTATTTTTGGTTCATCGTGGCTAATGTAAGGTAACGTCACTATTACCGGCGGCCGTGTACACAGCTTAACTTGGTGGGGGCAGTGCTTCATGATACAACTGGACAAATATTAAAATATCGGAAGAAAAAATGATGAAATGAAATGAAATCGACGCCATGCAGTGAGTGACCATTGTTTCTCACGGTAAAACTAGTCAAGAAAATATACATAAACCGTTATATAGATTCTTCACAGGGTAGCATTGTTTTCGACAGCTGCCACAAGATATCTAGTGTTCCCTGGTAGCTGTCAATGGACTTTGGAAATGTGTTTCTTATTGTCGCACGAGTCAGCTGTCCGAAGCTCTCCGGAACTCCTCATATAAAGAGTTTGAGTTTTGTCACGTCCTCGACTCACTGAAACTCTTGAAGGGTTAGCTGAACCCAAGGGTCAGTAAGAGTGAGTCACAGCGAGCGTGAATATTGAATCACTTAGTAGAATGTGTCAGCGCTTTATTTAGTAAATGATATTGAGATAGGTGCTTGCAGGAGACAACCCTCGTAATTATTAGTCAGATTTCAATAACATATTCGTGTCAGTTGGTAAAATAAGTACGATTTCAAATAGAAAATTCCAGTTATTCCACCCCAATTCAGAAACTTCTGAAAGAGCTCTTAAGTGAGTAAATTACCGTAACAAATTCCCGGGAAAAGAATCATTACAGACTTTAAAAATAATAAGACATGAAAATAAATAAATAAATAAACAAATAAATAAATAAATAAATAAATAAATAAATAAATAAATAAATATATATATATATATATATATATATATATATATATATATATATATATATATATATATATATATATATATATAATAAAATCAAATCTATCTACACATGAGAAAAAGATTCATGGGAAAGGTAACCTATCAAAACGTCAATAAGTGAAATAAAACTGTGGTTTTCATGAGTTCACTAAACCCGTACAAGGTGCTTTAGTGTACCAGTCCAATTTAGGAATGTGTAGGCCCTCTCTTTCATATATACCAACCATTAATATATCCCCGACTATATAAAATATCCTGTGGAAAATTTGTTTAAATGCATTTCATTTCGTACCAGAGAAAACATGCAATTTGGAAACCCCGAAGCTCAGTCCTTTTTCTTGTCTCAATAAATATGCGTTTCCTGGCTTCCCTGGGCAAGATTAATGGCCGGCCAACTCAAAACACTTAATTGAAACTCGTATCTTTACCGCCAAGTTACCTGGTAGTGGTCGTGGTCAGTTGTCATAAGTTCGTTATAAGGTGTTTATCGGCTTGGTGCCTGACGCTGACACAACACATTTCTCTTTAACTGACAAGTAATGAAAGGTTAGGAAAAGCATGCTGTTCATATTGTTATTACAAGTACTACTACAACTATTGCTACTATTACTACAGCTACTTTACTACTATTGCTCCTGCTACAATTACTACGACTACTGCTACCACTTTTAACGATTACAACTACTGTTGCTACAAATACTACACCTATTGATACAGCCACTACTATCACGGCAACAAAGACTACTACTACTACTACTACTAATTCCACTATTGTAATTGTCGTGCATGTCATTACAGGCAACATCGAGTAAGTCTCAACGAACATATCTTTATTCCCTTCATCAGTGAGGTGGCAAGAATGTCGGATGGAAATGAATGTCTGTCAGTCAGTCTAAGACAGCCGGAGGTGAGTAAACCAGTGGAAAGTTGAGGATTTCCTGTAGGACTGACGTTGGCTGGTTGTTGGAAGTTAGACCCGAGGTCAAGATATGTCAGATCTAGTGACACATTTCACCAGTGGTCTTTCTATCAAAGCGGGAATTGCTTCAAAGTGAGGCTGGTCCTTTTTATGTAACTAAAAGTGGTTCCTGCAGGCATGACGGCACCTAAGCAGGTAAGCTGATGTGTGTGTGTGTTCAGGCAGTACGTGGAAAGTAGAGCATACAGGAATATAGATAGATGTGTGAACTCTCTCTCTCTCTCTCTCTCTCTCTCTCTCTCTCTCTCTCTCTCTCTCTCTCTCTCTCTCTCTCTCTCTCTCTCTCTCTCTCTCTCTCTCTCTCTCTCTCTCTCGTGAACCTCGTCTAGGGACCAGGAGTTTCACCATCGTGCAACGGTGTTAATTTAAACCCGAATGTGTTTGTTTTTTCCGAATGGGAGTCTGGTATGTACAGGACAATCACTGCCGCAATTGAACCCCCCTTCCACCTTCCCTCCCCTTCCACCTTCCCTCCCCTTCCACCTCCCCTCCCCTTACCCC
Organism: Homarus americanus; assembly: GCF_018991925.1. Classification (NCBI taxonomy): domain Eukaryota; kingdom Metazoa; phylum Arthropoda; class Malacostraca; order Decapoda; family Nephropidae; genus Homarus; species Homarus americanus. Next base: position 7,203 of record NW_024743677.1, read on the forward strand.
CTATCCTCGCCCACCACCATAGCTTTTAGCTCGTTTTCTCTTTCTGTTTTCAGTAAAATTTGTAAACTTGAAAACTAATTTTAGAGAAATATTGAGGTTTTGAGGGGTTTGGGGGAATGGAGAGAGAGAGAGAGAGAGAGGGAGAGAGAGAGAGAGAGAGAGAGAGAGAGAGAGAGAGAGACTTCTTCCGGGACTGCCAAGACAGCAATCAGTAATATTGTCAATGGTTGCTGAATTATAATGATGAGGTCGGGCCCGCAGGGGGAAATCGAGCGAGAATGAAGAAGTGTTGGGAAGAGGTGCGTGAAGAGGAAGAAGTGCTGGGAAGTGGTGCGTGAAGAGGAAGAAGTGCTGGGAAGTGGTGCGTGAAGAGGAAGAAGTGCTGGGAAGTGGTGCGTGAAGAGGAAGAAGTGCTGGGAAGTGGTGCGTGAAGAGGAAGAAGTGCTGGGAGGTGGTTGCGTGAGAGGAAGAAGTGCTGGGAAGTGGTGCGTGAAGGGGAAGAAGTGCTGGGAAGTGGTGCTGAAGAGGGAAGAGGTGTTAGGAAGTGTGGTGCGTGAGGAGGGAAAGAAGTGTTGGGAAAATTACGTAGAAGAGGAGAGAAGTGCTGGGGAGTGGTGCTGAAGAGGAAAGTGTTAGGAAGTGGTGCGTGAAGAGGAAGAAGTGCTGGGAAGTGGTGCGTGAAGAGGAAGAAGTGCTGGGAAGTGGTGCGTGAAGAGGAAGAAGTGCTGGGAAGTGGTGCGTGAAGAGGAAGAAGTGTTACGATGTGGTGCGTGAAGAGGAAAGTGCTGGAGGAAGTGGTGCGTGAAGAGGGAAGAAGTGCTGGAGGAGGTAGTTGCATGAAGAGAGGAAGAAGTGCTGGGAAGTGGTGCGTGAAGAAGGGAAGAAGTGCTGGGAAGTAGGGTGCGTGAAGAGGAAGAAGTGCTGGGAAGTGGTGCATGAAGAG
>NW_024743678.1:0-14703 GCF_018991925.1 Homarus americanus
TCGGAGTGTCAGAGGTGTACCTGGGAATGTCAGTGAGTACCTGGGAGTGTCTGAGGTGTACCTGGTGAGTGTCAGAGGTGTACCTGCGAGTGTCAGAGGTGTACCTGGGAGTGTCAGGGGGTACCTGGGAGTGCTAGTGGAGTACCAGGGAGTGTCAGGTGTACCTGGGAGTGTCGGAGGTGTACATGGAGTGTCAGAGGTGTACCCGTGCATGTCAGCGGTGTACCTGGGAATGTCAGGAATACCAGGGAGTGTCAGTGTACCTGAGAGTTTCGGAGGTGTACATGGAGTGTCAGAGGTGTAACTGGCAGTGTCAGCGGTGTACCTGGGAGTGTCAGAGGTGTACCTTGGAGTGTCAGAGGTTTGCCTGTCAGTGTCTGAGGTGTACCTGGGAGTGTTTGAGGTGTACCTGGGTGTGTCAGAGAAGTACCAGGGAGTGTCACAGGATTACCTGGGAGTGTGAGTACCTTGAGTATGAGAGGTGTACCTAGGAGTGTGTGAGGTGTACCTGGGAGTGTCAGAGGTGTACCTGGGAGTGTCTGAGGTGTACCTGGGAGTGTCTGAGGTGTACCTGGGAGTGTTAGGGGAAAACCAGGAGTGAAAGAGGTGTACCTGGGAGTGTCAGAGGTGTACCAGGAGTGTCTGAGGTGTACCTGGGAGTGTCAGAGGTGGACCAGGAGTCAGAGGAATACCTAGGAGTGTCAGAGGTGTACCTGGGATTGTCAGAGGTGTACCTAGGAGTATCGGAGGTTTACCTGGGAGTGTCGGGAGCTGTGGGAGTGTCGGAGGCGACCTGGGTGTGTCAGAGGTGTACCTGGGAGTATCAGAGGTGTATCTGGGAGTGTCAGAGGAATACCTGGGAATGTCAGAGGTATACCAGGGAGTGTCAGTGAAGTACCTGGGACTCTCAATGGTGTACCTGGGAGTATCGGAGGTGTACCTGGGAATATCGGAGGTGTACCTGGGAATATCGGATGTGTACCAAGGAGTGTCAGAGGTGTAACTGGGAGTCTCAGAGGTGAACTGGGAGTATCGGAGGTGTACCTGGGAGTGTCAGAGGTGTACCTGGGAGTATCGGAGGTGTGCCTGGGAGCACGGAGGTACCTGGGAGTATCGGGATGTACCTGGAGTGTCAGAGGTGTACCTGGGAGTATCAGAGGTGTACCTAGGAGTGTCAGAGGTGAACCAGGGAGTGTCAGGGGTGTAACTGGGAGTGTCAGGTGTAACTGGGAATGTCAGAGGTGTACCAGGAGTGTCAGTGAGTACCTGGGAGTCTCAAAGGTGTACCTGTGAGTATCGAGGGTGTACCTGGGAATATCGGAGGTACCTGGGAGTGTCAGAGGTACCTGGAGTGCCGGAGGTGTACCTGGGAGTGTCACAGGAGTACCTGGGAATGTCAGAGGTGTACCTGGCAGTGTCATAGGTGTACCTGGGACTTTCATATATGTACCTTGGAGTGTCAGAGGTGTATCTGGGAGCGTCGGACGTGTACCTGGGAGTGTCAGAGGTGTACCAGGGAATGTCAGTCGAGTACTTGGGATTGTCAGAGGTGTACCTGGGAGTGTCAGAGGTATGGGGAGTGTTGGACGTGCATGGGAGTGTCAGAGGTGTACCAGGAATGTCAGTGGAGTACTGGGAGTGTCAGAGGTGTACCTGGGAGTGTCAGAGGTGTATGTGGAGGTTGGACGGTACCTGGGAGTGTCAGAGGTGTGCCTGGGAGTGTCAGAGGTGTACCTGGGAGTGTCAGAGGTGTACCTGGGAGTGTCAGAAGTGTACCCAGAGTATCAGAGGTGTACCTGGGAGTGTCAGAGGTGTACCTGGAAGTGTCAGAGGTGTACCTGAGAGGTCAGAGATGTACCTAGGAGTGTCAGAGGTGTATCTGGGAGTGTTGGACGTACCTGGGAGTGTCAGAGGTGTACCAGAGAATGTCAGTGAGTACCTGGGAGGTCAGAGGTGCACCTGGGAGTTTCAGAGGTGTACCTGGGAGTGTCAGAGGTGTACCTGGGAGGCAGAGGTGTACCTGGGAGTGTCAGAGGTACCTGGGAGTGTAGAGGTGTACCTGGGAGTGTCAGAGGTGTACCTGGGAGTGTCAGAGGTGTACCTGGGATGTCGGAGGTTTACCTGGGAGTGTGAGAAGTATCTGGGAGTGTCTGTGGTGTACCTAGGAGTGTCTGGGGTGTACCTGGGAGTGTCTGAGGTGTACCTGGGAGTGTCGGTGTACCTGGGTGTGTCAAGGGTGTACCAGGGAGTGTCAGTGAGCCTGGGAGTGTCAGAGGTACCTAGGAGTGTCGGAGGTGCATGGAGTGTCAGAGGTGTACCTGGCAGTGTCAGCGTGTGACCTGGGAGTGTCAGAGGTGTGCCTGGGAGTGTCCGGAGGTGTACCTGGGAGTGTCTGAGGTGTACCTGGGAGTGTCTGAGGTGTACCTGGGAGTGTCAGAGAAGTACCAGGGAGTGTCACAGGAGTACTGGGAGTGTGAGAGGTGTACCTGGGAGGTGGAGAGGTGTACCTAGGAGTGTCTGAGGTGTACCTGGGAGTGTCTGAGGTGTACCTGGGAGTGTCAGAGGTTTGGGATTGTGAGAGGTGTACCTGGGAGTGTCAGAGGTGTGCCTGGGAGGTCAGAGGTGCACTTGGGAGTGTCAGAGGTGCACCTTGAGTGTCAGAGGCACCTTGGAGTGTCTGCGTGTACCCAGGAGTGTCTGAGTACCTGACAGTGTCTGATGTGTACCTGGCAGGGTCTGAGGTGTACCTGGCAGTGTTGGGCGGTGACCTGGGAGTGTCAGCGGTGCACCTGGGAGTATTGGAGGTGAAGCTGGGAGTGGAGAAGTGTACCTGGGAGTGTCTACGGTGTACCTGGGAGTGTCGGAGGTGTACCTGGGAGGTCAGAGGTGTACCTGGGAGTGTCAGAGAAGTACCAGGGAGTGTCAGAGGAGTACCTGAGAGTGTGAGAGGTGTACCTGGGAGTGTCTGAGGTGTACCTGGGAGTGTCTGAGGTGTACCTGGGAGTGTCATGGGAGAACCAGGGAGTGAAAGAGGTGTACCTGGGAGTGTCAGAGGTGTACCAGGGAGTGTCTGACGTATACCTTGGAGTGTCAGAGGTGTACCAGGGAGTGTCAGAGAAATACCTATGAGTGTAAGAGGTGTACCTGGGATTGTCAGAAGTGTACCTAGGAGTATCGGAGGTTTACCTGGGAGTGTCGGAGTTGTACCTGGGAGTGTCGGAGGCGGACCTGGGAATGTCAGAGGTGTACCTGGGAGTGTCAGAGGTGTACCTGGGAGTGTCAAAGGTGTACCTGGGAGTGTCAGAGGTGTACTTGGGAGTGTCAGAGGTGTACCTGGGAGTGCCAGAGGTGTACCTGTCAGTGTCTGAGGTGTACCTGAGTAGCTTGAGGTACCTGGGAGGCCAGAGAAGTACCAGGGAGTGTCACAGGATTACCTGGGAGTGTGAGAGGTGTACCTGGAGTGTGAGAGAGGTACCTAGGAGTGTCTGAGGTGTACCTGGGAGGTTAGAGGTGTACCTGGGAGGCTGAGATGTACCTGGGAGTGTCTGAGGAGTACCTGGGAGTGTCAGGGGAGAACCAGGGAGTGAAAGAGGTGTACCTGGGAGTGTCAGAGATGTACCAGGGAGTGTCTTAGGTGTACCTGGGAGTGTCAGAAGTGTACCAGGGATTGTCAGAGGAATACCTAGGAGTGTCAGAGGTGTACCTGGGATTGTCAGAGGTGTACCTAGGAGTATCGGAGGTTTACCTGGGAGTGTCGGAGTTGTACCTGGGAGTGTCGGAGGCGGACCTGGGAGTGTCAGAGGTGTACCTGGGAGTGTCAGAGAGATACCGGAGTGTCAAGGTGTACCTGGGAGTGTCAGAGGTGTACCTGGAAGTGCCAGGGTGGCACTGGGAGTGCCAGAGGTGTACCTGGGAGTGACAGCGGTGTACCTGGGAGTGTCGGAGGTGAAGCTGGGTGTGGTGTACCTGGGAGTGTCGGCGTGTACCTGGGAGGTCGGAGGTGTACCTGGGAGTGTCAGAGGTGTACTTTGAGTGTCAGAGGTGTACATGGGGTGTCAGCGGTGTACCTGGGAGTGTCTGAGGTGTACCTGGGGTGTCAGAGGTGTGCCTAGGAGTGTCAGAGGTGCACTTGGGAGTGTCAGTGGTGCACCTGGGAGTGTCAGAGGTGTACCTGGAGTGTCAGAGGTGTACCTGGGAGTGTCAGAGGTGTACCTGGGAGTGTCGGAGGTGTACTTGCGAGTGTGAAATGTACCAGTGTCTGTGTGTACGGAGTGTGGGGTGTACCTGGGAGTGTCTGAGGTGTACCTGGTGAGTGTCAGAGGTGTACCTGGGAGTGTCAGAGGTGTACCTGGGAGTGTCAGAGGTGTATCTGGGAGTGTCGGAGGTGTACCTGGGAGTGTCACAGGGCACCTGGGAATGTCAGATGTGTACCTGGCAGTGTCAGAGGTGTACCTGGGACTGTCAGAGATGTACCTTGGAGTGTCAGAGGTGTATCTGGGAGTGTCGGACGTGTACCTGGGAGGGTCAGAGGTGTATGTGGGAGTGTTGGACGTGTACCTGGGAGTGTCAGAGGTGTACCTGGGAGTGTCAGGGTGTGTAGGAGTGTTGGACGTGTACCTGGGAGTGTCAGAGGTGTACCTGGGAGTGTCAGAGGAGTGCCAGGAGTGTCAGAGGAATACATAGAGGTGTCAGAGGTGTACCTGGGAGTGTCAGAGGTGTACCTAGGGTATCGGAGGTTTACCTGGGAGTGTCGGAGTTGTACCTGGGAGTGTCAGGCGGACATGGGAGTGTCAGAGGTTACCTGGGAGAATCACAGGGTGTACCGGGAGTTTCAGAGGTACCTGGAAATGTCAGAGGTATACCAATGAGTGTCGGTGGATACCTGGAGTCCCAAAGGTGTACCTGGGAGTATCGGAGGTGTCCCTGGGAATATCGGAGGTGTACCTGGGAGTGTCAGAGGTGTACCTGGGAGTGTCAGAGGTGTACCTGGGAGTGTCAGAGATGTACCTGGGGTGGCAGAGGTGTATCTGGGAGTGTTGGACGTGTACCTGGGAGTGTCAGAGGTATACCAGGGAATGTCAGGGTAACTCAGTGTCAGAGGTGTGCCTGGGAATGTCGGTGGGTACTGGGGTGTCTGGTGTGCCTGGTGGTGTCAGAGGTGTGCAGTGTCAGAGGTGTGCCTCAGAGTGTCAGGGTGTGCCTGGGGTGGTCAGTGGAGTGCCAGGGGTGTCAGGGGTGTGCCTGGGAGTGTCCGGAGGTGTGCATGGGTGTCAGGTGTGCCTGGCAGTGTCGGCGGTGTGCCTGGGGAATGTCAGTGGAATGCCAGGGGAGTGTCAGAGGTGCCTGAGGTTTCAGGTGTGCATGGAGTGTCAGAGGTGTAACTGGCAGTGTCGGCGGTGTACCTGGGAGTGTCAGAGGTGTACCTTGGAGTGTCAGAGGTTTGCCTGTCAGTGTCTGAGGTGGCCTGGGAGTGTTTGAGGAATGCCTGGGTGTGTCAGAAATGCCAGGGAGTGTCTGGGGTGCCTGGGGTGTGAGAGTGTGCCTTGGGTATGAGGGGGTGTGCCTGGGGTGGTGAGGTGTGCCTGGGGTGTCAGAGGTTGACACCAGAGTGTCTGGGGTGTGCCTGGGGAGTGTCCTGGCAGGGGTGTGCCTGGGGTGTTGGGGAAAGCCAGGGGGTGAGAAGGAGGTGTGCCTGGGAGTGTCAGGGGTGTGCCAGGGGTGTCTGAGGTGTGCCTATGGGGGTGTCCAGAGGAGGTGGACCGGGGTGTCAGAGGAATGCCTAGGTGTCAGAGGTGTGCCTGGGATTGTCAGGGGTGCTAGGGTATCGGAGGTTTACCTGGGAGTGTCGGAGTTGCCTGGGAGTGTCGGAGGCGGACCTGGGTGTGTCAGAGAGGTGTACCTGGGGGAGTATCAGGGAATTGTATCTCTGGGGAGTGTCAGAGAATACCTGAGAATGTCAGGGTATTGTACCAGGGAGTGTCAGTGAAGTGCCTGGGACTCTCAGTGGTGTGCCTGGGAGTATCCCAGAGTGTACTATAACAGAATATCGGAGGTGTACAGGAATGTCAGGATGTGTGCCAAGGAGTGTGTCAGAGGTGTGGCTGGAGGTCTCAGAGGTGAACTGGAATTATCGGAGGTGTACCTGGGAGTGTCAGAGGTGTGCCTGCAGAATTATCTGGAGGTGTGTGCCTGGAGTATGGAGGTGTACCAGGGTGTGGAGGTGTGCCTGGAGTGTCAGAGGTGTGCCTGGGGAGTGTGGGGTGTGCCTAGGAGTGTCAGAGGTGGTCCAGGGAGTGTCCCAGGGGTGTAACTGGGAGTGTCAGAGGGGTGTAACTGGGAATGTCAGAGGTGTGCCAGGTGTCAGTGGAGTACCTGGGGAGTCTCAAGGTGTACCTGTAACCCAGTGTCGAGGTGTGCCTGGGAATATCGGAGGTGTGCCTGGGGTGTCAGAGGTGTACCTGGGAGTGCCGGAGGTGTGGGAGTGTCTGGGAGTGCCTGGGAATGTCAGAGGTGTACCCACCAGGCAGTGTCATAGGTGTACCTGGGACTTTCATATGTGTGCCTTGGAGTGTGTCAGAGGTGTATCTGGGAGCGTCGGACGTGTGCCTGGGAGTGTCAGCAGAGGTGTGCAGGGAATGTCAGTCAGTACTTGGGATTTGTGGTGTGCCTGGGAGTGTGTCAGGGTGTATGTGAGTGTTGGACGTGTGCATGGGGAGTGTCAGAGGTGTGCAGGGAATGTCAGTGGAGTGCTTGGGGTGTCAGAGTTGTGCCTGGGGTGTCAGAGGTGTATGTGGGAGTGTTGGACAGTGTACCTGGGGTGTCCAGAGGTGTGCCTGGGAGTGTCAGAGGTGTGCCTGGGGTGTCAGGGAGTGTGCCTGGGGAGTGTCCAGTGTGCCTAGAGTATCAGAGGTGTACCTGGGAGTGTCAGAGTGTGCCTGGAAGTGTCAGAGTGTGCCTGAGAGTGTCCAGAGATGGCACAAAGTGTCAGAGGTGTGTCTGGGGTGGACGTGTGCCTGGGGTGTCAGAGGTGTGCCAGAGAATGTCAGTGGAGTACCTGGGAGTGTCAGAGGTGTGCCTGGGAGTTTCAGAGGTGCCTGGGGAGTGTCAGGGTGTGCCTGGGGAGTGTCAGAGATTGTGCCTGGGAGTGTCAGGAATTGTGCCTGGGGTGTCAGGGTGTGCCTGGGAGTGTCAGGGTGTGCCTGGGGTGTCAGGGGTGTGCCTGCTGGGGGGTGTCGGGAGGTTTGCCTGGGAGTGTGGGGGGGTGTGTCTGGAAGGTGTCTTGCGGTGTGCCTATAGAGTGTCTGGGGTGTGCCCACCCAGGGTGTCTGAGGAGGTGTGCCTGGGGAGTGTCAAAGGTGTGCCTGGGTGTGTCAAGGGTGTACCAGGGAGTGTCAGTGGAGTACCTGGGGTGTCAGGGGTGTGCCTAGGGTGTGGGAGGTGTTACATGGAGTGTCAGAGGTGTACCTGGCAGTGTCAGCTTGGTGTGCCTGGGAGTGTCAGAGGAATTGTGCCTGTAGGGTGTCGAGGTGTGCACAAGTGTCTGAGGTGTGCAAGGGTGTCCTGAGGTGTGCAAGTGTCAGAGGGGGTACCAGAGTGTGGGGTGTACAGAGTGTGAAGTGTGCAGGTGTGGGGAGGTGTGCCTGGGGTGTCTGGGGTGTGCCTGGGGTGTCTGGGGTGTGCCTGGGGTGTCGCCAGGTGTGCCTGGGTTGTCAGGGGTGCCTGGGGTGTCAGAGTGTGCCTGGGAGTGTCAGGGTGCACTTGGGAATCAGAGGTGCACCTTGGAATGTCAGAGGTGCCTTGGAGTGTCTGCAGTGTGCTAAGCAGGTGTCTGAGGTGTGCCTGAGCAGTGTCTGATGTGTGCCTGGCAGGGGTCTGGGGTGTGCACAACGGTGTCCAGCGGTGTGCCTGGGGAGTGTCGGCGGTGCTGCTGGGAGTGGAGGTGAGCTGGGAGTGTGAGGTGTGCCTGGTGTCGGCGGTGTGCTTGGTCGTCAGGTGTGCCTGGGAGTGTCAGAGGATGTGCCTAGGTGTCAGGGAGAGTGCCAGGGGTGTCAGGGTGCCTGGGGAGTGTGGGGGTGTGCCTGGGGTGTCTGGGGTGTGCCTGGGGAGTGTCTGGGGGTGTGCCTGGGGTGTCATGGAGGGCAGGGTGAAGGGTGTGCCTGGGGTGTCAGGGGGGTGTGCCAGGGAGTGTCTGTGTATGCAGCAGAGTGTCAGAGGGAGTGTGCCAGGGGTGTCAGAAATGCCTATGAGTGTAAGGTGTGCACTGGATTGTCAGAGATGTGCATAGGGTATCGGAGGTTTTGCCAGGAGTCTCGGCGGAGTTGTACAGGAGTGTCAGGCGGACACCAGGAATGTCAAGTGTGCCTGGGGTGTCAGAGGTGTGCCTGAGATGTCAAGGTGTGCCTGGGGTGTCAGGGGTGTGCTTGGGGTGTCAGAGGTGTGCCTGGGAGTTACTTGAAGTGTGCCTGTCAGTGTCTGGGGTGTGCCTGGTGTTTGGGGTGTGCCTGGGGTGTCAGGGTGCCAGGGGTGTCACAGGATTACCTGGGAGTGTGGGGGGTGTGCCTTGGGTGTGGGGGGTGTGCCTAGGGTGTCTGAGGTGTGCCTGGGAGTGTTGGTGTGCCTGGGAGTGTCTGAGATGTGCCTGGGAGTGTCTGTGGGGGTGCCTGGGGTGTCAGGGGAGAACCAGGGGAGTGAAAGGGTGTGCCTGGGAGTGTCAGAGATGTGCCAGGGAGTGTCTTAGGTGTACCTAGAGTGTCAGAGATGTACAGGGATTGTCAGAGGAATACCTAGGAGTGTCAGGGAACAGGATTGTCAGGAGTGTGCCTAGGAGTATCGGAGGGTTTACCTGGGAGTGTCGGGTTGTACCTGTAGGTGTCAGGCGGACCTGGGGTGTCAGAGAGGTGTGCCACCAGAGTGTCAAGAGATGTACCTGGGAGTGTCAAGGTGTGCCTGGGAGTGTCAGGTGTGCCTGGAAGTGCCAGAGGTGTACCTGGGGAGTGCAGAGGTGTGCAATTGACAGCAGTGTGCCTGGGAGTGTCAGGAGGGTGAAGCTGGGAGTGTGAGGTGTGCCTGGGGTGTCGGCGGTGTGCCTGGGGTGTCGGAGGTGTGCCTGGGGAGTGTCAGGGGTGTGCTGGAGTGTCAGGGTGTGCATGGGAGTGTCAGCGGTGTGCCTGGGGAGTGTCTGTGAATTGTGCCTGGGGAGTGTCAGAGGTGTGCTTACAGGGTGTCAGAGGTTAGCACTTGGGAGTGTCAGTGGTTAGCACCTAGGAGTTAATCAGGGTGTGCCTGGGGTGTCAGGAGTGTGCCTGGGGAGTGTCAGAGGTGTGCAGGTGTCGGAGTGTGCTTGCAGTGTGAAGTGTGCCTGGAGGTGTCTGCGGTGTGCCTGGGGTGTCTGCTGGGGGGTGTGCCTGGGGTGTCTGGGGTGTGCCTGGTGGGTGTCAGAGGTGTGCCTGGGGAGTGTCAGGAGGTGTGCCTGGGAGTGTCAGAGGTGTATCTGGGAGTGTCGGGTGTGCCTGGGAGTGTCACCAGGAGTACCTGGGAATGTCAGAATGTGTGCCTGGCAGTGTCAGAGGTGTGCCTGGGACTGTCAGGGTGTACCTTGGGTGTCAGAGGTGTATCTGGGGAGTGTCGGACGTGTGCCTGGGAGTGTCAGAGGGTGTGTGGGGAGTGTTGGGCGTGTGCACCAGGGTGTCAGGGGTGTGCCTGGGGAGTGTCAGAGGTGTGTGTGGGTTGGACTGTACCTGGGAGTGTCAGAGGTGTGCCTGGAGTGTCAGAGGGAGTGCAGGGGAGTGTCAGAGAATACATAGGAGTGTCAGAGGTGTGCCTGGGGTGTCCAGAGGTGTACTTTCTGGAGTATCCAGAGGTTTACCTGGGAGTGTCGGAGTTGTGCAGGGGTGTCGGAGGCGGACATGGGAGTGTCAGAGGTGTGCCTGGGAGAATCTGGGTGTGCCTGGGAGTTTCAGAGAATTGCCTGGGGTGTCAGAGGTATGCCAGCTGAGTGTCGGTGGAGTACCTGGGGTCAAGGTGTACCTAGAATTATCAGGAGGTGTCCTAGAATATCAGGTGTACCAGAGTGTCAGAGGTGTGCAAGTGTCAGAGGTGTTGCCTGAGTGTCAGAGATGTGCAAGTGGCAGAGGTGTATCTGGGGTGTTGGACGTGTACCTGGGAGTGTCAGAGGTTTACTAGGGAATGTCAGTGGAGTACCTGGGAGAGTCAAAGGTGTACCTGGGAGTGTCAGAGGTGTACCTGGGAGTGTCAGAGGTGTACCTGGGAGTGTCGGAGGTGTACCTGGAGTGTCTGAGGTGTACCTGGGAGTGTCACTGGAGAACCAAGGAGTGAAAGAGGTGTACCTGGGAGTGTCAGAGGTGTTCTAGGGAGTGTCTGAGGTTTACCTGGGACTGTCAGAGGTGTACCAGGGAGTGTCAAAGGAATACCTAGGAGTGTCAAAGGTGTACCTGGGAGTGTCAGATGTGTACCTAGGAGTATCGGAGGTTTACCTGGGAGTGTCGGAGTTGTACCTGGGATTGTCGGAGGCGGACCCGGGAGTGTCAGAGGTGTACCTGGGAGTATCAGAGGTATACCTGGGAGTGTCAGAGGAGTACCTGGGAATGTCAGAGATATACCAGGGAGTGTCAGTGAAGTACCTGGAAGTCTCAAAGGTGTACCTCGGACTATCGTAGGTGTACCTGGGAATATCGGAGGTGTACCAGGGAGTGTTAGAGGTGTACCTGGGAGTGTCAGAGGTGTACCTGGGAGTGTCGGAGGTGTACCTGGGAGTGTGAGAAGTGTACCTGGGAGTGTCTGAGGTGTACCTGGGAGTGTCAGAGGTGTACCTGGGAGTGTCGGAGGTGTACCTGGGAGTGTCAGAAGTGTACCTGGGAGTGTCGGAGGTGTACCTGGGAGTGTAAGAAGTGTACCTGAGAGTGTCGGGGGTGTACCTCGGAGTGTGAGAAGTGTACCTGGGAGTGTCGGAGGTGTACCTGGGAGTGTCGGAGGTGTACCTGGCAGTAACAGCGGTGTACCTGGGAGTGTCAGAGGTTTACTCGGGAATGTCAGTGGAGTACCTGGGAGAGTCAAAGGTGTACCTGAGAGTGTCAGAGGTGTACCTGGGAGTGTCAGAGGTGTACCTGGGAGTGTCGGAGGTGTACCTGGGAGTGTGAGAAGTGTACCTAGGAGTGTCTGAGGTGTACCTGGGAGTGTCTGAGGTGTACCTGGGAGTGTCAGGGGAGAACCAAGGTGTGAAAGAGGTGTACCTGGTAGTGTCAGAGGTGTTCGTGGGAGTGTCTGAGGTGTACCTGGGACTGTCAGAGGTGTACCAGGGAGTGTCAGAGGAATACCTAGGAGTGTCAAAGGTGTACCTGGGAGTGTCAGATGTGTACCTAGGAGTATCGGAGGTTTACCTGGGATTGTCAGAGGTGTACCTGGGAGTATCAGAGGTGTACCTGGGAGTGTCAGAGGTGTACCTGGGAGTGTCAGGGGTGTAACTGGGAGTGTCAGATGTGTAACTGGGAATGTCAGAGGTGTACAAGGGAGTGTCAGTGGAGTACCTGGGATTCTCAAAGGTGCACCTGAGAGTATCGGAGGTGTACCTGGGAATATTGGAGGTGTACCTGGGAATATCGGAGGTGTACCTGGGAGTGTCAGAGGTGTACCAGGGAATGTCAGTAGAGTACCTGGGAGTGTCTGAGTTGGCCTGGGGTGTCAGGGGTGCCTGGGGTGTCAGGATTGCTTGGGAGTGTCAGAGGTGAACAGGTGACTGAGGTGTACCAGGGTGTCTGAGGTGTACCTGGCAGTGTCTGAGGTGTACCTGGGAGTGTCAGAGGTGTACCTGGGAGTGGGCAGTGTATCAGGGAGTGACAGAGAGTACCTAGGAGTGTCAGAGGTGTGCAAGTGTCAAGTGTGCAGGTGTCGTGTACCTGGGAGTGTCAGAGGTTTACCTGGGAGTGTCTGGGGGTGTGCGGAGTGTAGAGGTGTACCTGGGAGTGTCAGGGTGTACCAGGGAGTGTCAGAGGTGTACCTGGGAGTGTCGGAGGTGTACCTGGGAGTGTAGAAGTGTACCTGGGAGAGTCGGAGGTGTACGGGAGTGTCAGAGGTATATCTGGGAGTGTCAGAGGTGTACCAGGGAGTGTCAGAGGTGTACCTGGGGTGTCAGAGGTGCACTTGAGAGTCAGAGATGCCTTTGAGGTGTCTGTGAGGTGTACCTGGGAGTGTCTGAGGTGTACCTGGCAGTGTCTGGAGTGGCATGGTAGTGTCTGAGGTGTACCTGGCAGTGTCAGCGGTGTACCTGGGAGGGTCAGAGATTCCTAGGAGTGTCAGAGGTGTACCTGGGAGTGTCAGAGTGTACCTAGGGGTATCGGAGGTTTACCTGGGAGTGTCAGGTTGTACCTGGGAGTGTCGGAAGGGACCTGGGAGTGTCAGAGGTGTACCTGGGAGTGTCAGAGGTGTACCTGGAGTGTCAGAGGTGTACCTGGGAGGTCACAGGAGTACCTGGGAATGTCAGAGGTGTACCTGGCAGTGTCAGAGGTGTACCTGGAGGTGAACCTGGGAATGTCAGGAGGTATCCCAGGGAGTGTCAGTGAAGTACCTGGGAGTCTCAAAGGTGTACCTGGGAGTATCGGAGGTGTACCTGGGAATATCGGAGGTGTACCTGGAATATCGGAGGTGTACCAGGGAGTGTCAGGAGGTGTACCTGGAGCCCTAGAGGTGAACCAGGGCGTGGCCAGAGGTGTACCAGGGAGTGTCAGAGGTGTACCTGGGATGGAGGTGTACCTGGGAATAATGAGGTGCACCTGGGAGTGTCAGAGGTGTACCTGGAGTGTCGGAGGTACCTGGAGTGTCAACAGGAGTACCTGGGATTTTCAGAGTGTACCTGGCAGTGTCAGAGGTGTACCTGGGAGTGTCAGAGATGTACCTGGGAGTGTCAGAGATACCTGGGAGTGTCAGTGGTGTGCCAGGGAATGTCAGTTGAGTACTTGGGAGTATCAGCGTGGTGTACCTGGGAGGCCAGAGGTGTACCTTAGAGTGTCAGAGGTGTACCTGGAGTGTCAGAGGTGTACATGGGAGTGTCTGAGGTGTACCTGGAGTGTGAGAAGTGTACCTGGGAGTGTCGGAGGTGCACTTGGAGTGTCGGAGGTACCTGGCAGTGCTGAGCTGTACCTGGGAGGTCAGGAGGTGTAACAGGAATGTCAGTGGAGTACCTGGGAGTGTCAAGGTGTGTACTTGAAGTGTCAGAGGTGTACCTGTGAGTGTCAGAGGTGTACCTGGGGAGTGTCAGAGGTACCTGGGAGTGTCGGAGTTTTACCTGGAGTGTGAGAAGTGTACCCGGGAGTGTCTTGGGTGTACCTGGGAGTGTCAGAGCGTACCTGGGAGTGTCAGGGGTGTACCAGGGAGTGTCAGAGGTGTACCTGGGAATGTCAGAGATATACCTGGGAGGCCAGAGGTGGGCCTGGTAGTGTCGGAGGTGTACCTAAGAGTGTAAGCAAGAAGTGTAACTGTGAGTGTCCGGAGGTGTACCTGGGTGTGTCGGAGGTGCACCTGGAGTGTCGAGGTGTACTTGGAGTGTCAGAGGTGTACCTGGAGTGTCAGCGGTGTACCTGGGAGTGTCTGAGTTGTACCTGGAGTGTCAGAGGTGCCTGGGAGTGTCAGAGGTACACTTGAGTGTCAGGAGGTGAACCTTCTAGTGACTGAGGTGTACCTGGGAGTGTCTTAGGTGCCTGGCAGTGTCTGGAGGTGTACTCGCAGTGTCTGAGGTGTACCTGGCAGTGTCAGCGGTGTACCTGGGAGTGTCAGCGGTGTACCTGGGAGGCCAGAGGTGTACCAGGGAATGTCAGTGGAGTACCTGGGAGGCCGCTGTGTACCTTGGGAGTGTCAGGAGGTGTACCTGGGAGTGTCAGGAGGTGTACCTGGGAGGTCAGAGGTGTACCTGGAGGTCGGAGCTTTTACCTGGGAGTGTGAGAGAAGTGTACCTGGGAGGTCTTTGGTGTACCTGGGAGTAAGCCAGGAGATGTACTCTGGAGTGTCAGGGGTGTACTCAGGGAGTGTCAGAGATGTAAAATTTGGAATGTCAGAGATGTACCTGGGAGTGTCAGGAGGTGTACCTGGTAGTGTCGGAGGTGTACCTGGAGTGTAAGAAGTGTAACTGTGAGTGTCGGAGGTACCGTGAGGTGTACCTGGAGTGTCAGAGGTGTACTTGGGAGGCCAGAGGTGTACCTGGGAGTGCTGGGCGGTACCTGGGAGTGCGTCTGAGTTGTACCTGGGAGTGTCAGAGGTGTGCCTGGGAGTGTCAGGAGGTAATAATTCTAGGAGTGTCAGAGGTGAACCTTTCTAGTGACTGAGGTGTGTACCTGGGAGTGTCTGAGGTGAGGCCTGGCAGTGTCTGGTGTACCTCGCAGTGTCTGAGGTGTACCTGGCAGTGTCAGCGGTGTACCGGAGTGTCAGCGGTGTACCTGGGAGTGTTAGACGTATCAGGGAGTGACAGAGGAGTACCTTAGAGGCCAGAGGTGTACCTGGGAGCAAGCGGCGTACCTGGGAGTGTCTAAAATTTGGGAGGCCAGGAGGTGTACCTGGGAGGCTGGGGAGGTGTACCTGGGAGGCCAGGAGGTGTACCAGGGAGTGTCAGAGGTGTACCTGGAGTGTCGGAGGTACCTGGGAGTGTAAGAAGTGTACCTGGGAGTGTCGTAGGTGTACCTGGGAGTGTCGGAGGTATAT
>NW_024743679.1:0-42729 GCF_018991925.1 Homarus americanus
CCTCCCCCACCCCTCCCTCCTTCCTCTTTCTTCTCTCTCCTCTGAACGTATAATTTATCTCAGACCCACAACATACCTTCGAAAAACCTTCCTTCCCAAAGCTTAATTTTTACAGTAGTCTCCCCCAATAGTTATGTCCTATTGAAAAAGAAAACGAGAGAGTGAGAGGTGCATGCGTAGTCGAACAGAGACATCTAGTGGAGGGATTCGTCAACACCGAAACTCCCAAAGTGTGATACGATATATTAAAGTTTCCCTCCTGGTTACAAAAGTATTGACTTGTATGTAAATAGTGTTTAAGTCCTTGTTAATGGTTTAGCAGACGACTAGTTAACTCAGAATCCAATTATAACCTTAAAAATTTATATTATAACAAACAAATTAAAATAAAAACGAAAATAACGTCAAAAAGATGATAATAAACACTAACTTAAATTTAAATCACGAAAAGAAAAATAAATAAATCATAAAAAAATACAATAGTTTTTGTCTTGAACGTAAAAAAGCCCGCCAAAAAATCACAATAAAATGAACTGATTCTCCTGACAGAATTCACTAGTGAACACAGAACTCATTAGTGAACACCTGTGATCATAACCTGGAGATGGACAATTGAACTACGATATGGTAATGTACAGTGACGTGTTTGTTCAATATGTATGTACTGTTTGTTTGAGTCATCTGGGATACAGTTAAAAATGGATTAATGGGTGTGTGGGAGGGAGGTGGGTGGGTGTGGGGAGGGAGGTGGGTGGGTGGGGGAGGGGAGGTGGGTGGGTGGGGGGTGGGGAGGGAGGGGGATGGGTGTGGGGTGTGGGGAGGGAGGGGGGTGGGGTGGGGAGGGGTGGGAGGGAGGTGGGGTGGGGGAGGGAGGTGGTGTGGGAGGGAGGTGGGTGGGGTGTGTGAGGGAGGTGGGTGGGGTGGAGAGGGAGGTGGATAAGTGTGTGGAGGGAGGTGGATGGGTGTGTGGGGAGGGAGGTGGGTGTGGGGGTGGGGAGGGAGGGTGGGTGGGAGGGGAGGGGTGGGTGTGTGTGGGGAGGGAGGTGGGATGGGTGTGGGAGGGAGGTGGGATGGGTGTGGGGGAGGGAGGTGGAGGGGTGTGGGTGTGGGGAGGGAGGTGGGTGGGTGTGGGGATGGTGGGAGGTGGATGGGTGTGTGAGGGAGGTGGATGGGTGTGTGGGAGGGAGGTGGGTGGGTGTGTGGGAGGGTGGAGGTTGGTAGGGTGGGAAAGGAGAAAGGAGGTAGAAGGAGGAGGGGGGCAGGGAGGGAAGTAGGAGGGAAGTAGGAGATAGGGAGACAAGGGGGAAGGGAGGAAGGAAGGATGAGGAGAGACTGGAAGGGAGGAAAGTAGGGAGGGAGGAATCACGAGTAAGGGAGGGACGCTGGAAGGGAAGGGAGGGTGAGAGCAAGGGAGAGGATCCATTTCTCATCTCCCTTCACGACGAAGAAAATAACGTATGAATATTTGAGTGTGGAGGCAGCTCAGGGAGATTTACGAACTAACTGTAGATGTCCCCCTCTCCCTTTCTCTCCCTTTCTCTCCCTTCTCCCCATCTCCTACCGCCTTTTCCTCTTCCACTCTTCCTGTACCCTCCCTTGCCTCTCTCACATTTTCTTTTCTCTACCTCCCTCTTTTTCCACTTTAACTTCCTCCACTTTCCCTCTCCTCTCTCGCTCTTTCTCCTCTCCCATCCCCTCTCCCCCTGAAACTGATAAAATACAGAGAGAGAGAGAGAGAGAGAGAGAGAGAGAGAGAGAGAGAGAGAGAGAGAGAGAGAGGCTTTCAAAATACTGTACTTTCAGGTTGGCAGAAAGATAAAAGTTTCTTTATGTTCAAGTTACCAACGTGACCATTTCTCTCACAGAATTTAGAACATTTTTAAGATGGTCGAACCGTGGGTTAACTTTGTACAAATTTGACTGTCTATCTCCACACACACACACACACACACACACACACACACACACACACACACACACACACACACACACACACACACACACACACACACACCATTCGTTTTCTTTACAGAGATTAAGTTTAGTTTATAGAAAATGACATTGAAAGTAGGGTAGACTAGTGAAAATAGAAAGATATGGATGGATAGATAGATATATAAGTGATGTGGCTACGTGAGAGCTGTATGTCTGTTGTGGGTCACGTGTTGATACTATGTGCTTTTGGTGGAGTGATTTTGTTTTGACTTTGATAATCTCATACGGTGTAAGTTGAACAAATGAACAAGAAAGAGAAAAAAAGTAGGTCTTGTTTGAACTATATACCAAAAGGGCAATGTTTGAGTGATACGTGATCGGAGTTTAGTCTTTTAAAAGCTTTTCAGTTGAGTATATTGTGAGCTGTAGGACTTGGTATTGTAGATATGGTATAATGAAAGTTACTTGGAAGTTAGTGCATTGAAATGGTGATTACAGGTAGATTGATTTGGAAGTTAGTACAGGTAGATTGATTTGGAAGTTAGTACAGGTAGACTGATTTAGAAGTTAGTACAGGTAGATTGATTTGGAAGTTAGTACAGGTAGATTGATTTAGAAGTTAGTACAGGTAGATTGATTTGGAAGTTAGTACAGGTAGATTGATTTAGAAGTTAGTACAGGTAGATTGATTTGGAAGTTAGTACAGGTAGATTGATTTAGAAGTTAGTACAGGTAGATTGATTTAGAAGTTAGTACAGGTAGATTGGTTTAGAAGTTAGTACAGGTAGATTGATTTGGAAGTTAGTACAGGTAGATTGATTTAGAAGTTAGTACAGGTAGATTGATTTGGAAGTTAGTACAGGTAGATTGATTTGGAAGTTAGTACAGGTAGATTGATTTAGAAGTTAGTACAGGTAGATTGATTTGGAAGTTAGTACAGGTAGATTGATTTAGAAGTTAGTACAGGTAGATTGATTTAGAAGTTAGTACAGGTAGACTGATTTGGAAGTTAGTACAGGTTGATTGATTTGGAAGAAGTACAGGTAGACTGATTTGGAAGTTAGTAGACTGATTTAGAAGTTAGTACAGGTAGACTGATTAGAAGTTAGTACAGGTAGACTGATTTGGAAGTTAGTACAGGTAGACTGATTTAGAAGTTAGTACAGGTAGACTGATTTAGAAGTTAGTACAGGTGACTGATTTGGAAGTTAGTACAGGTAGACTGAGAAGTTAGTACAGGTAGACAGAAATTATTAAGGAAGAGGGTGACTACATGTGTGTGTGGGGGAAGGTTGTTGACTCACTCACCAAATGCAACGCTCGGGAAAGAAAAGACTATTTGACAATATTGACCTTGATTTGACCTTACCTGTTCGACGTTTGATTAGCGAAGCGGCGAGAACGTGTTATACCACATTAGTCATATGATGCAAAAGTTCACGCTCTCCTGATGCCTGTTTCCGCGTGCAATACTAATGATGATGATAACGAAACAAATACTGTGTTTGTTGCTATGACGTAATGCCTTCTACCTGTAATTAATGCACCTGTATGTACCTGTATTATAAAATGAAAATATAAGTCATATAATTTTTCATGGCTTTATCTATGATTATAAAAGTAATTCGAAAGTTTTTTAATTTTACTATAAACTAGAATTGAATTGAATTGATAAAGTGAATAGTATTATTATTTTTTTTTCATTATTCATGACAGGTGACGAGGAGATTTCAAGACTATGGTAAAACAAGTCATTATTTTCCTGTCTTTAACATCAATTATCAACTACAATTAAGATATATATATAAAGGTTAGTATAGTAAATAAGACTTGCTAAAAGACTTTCAGAATTTATGAGTTTCAGAATTTATGACATGATAAAGAAATGTTAAAGGTCGTGTGAGGAAAATATTGACAAGTCTTCTTACCTGACCTATAGATTTTTGTTTTCATTTTAGCTCTCCAGTCTGTGAGAATTTTTACAACAGATGCTTTGTATTCGAGCGACACTTGTGAAATATCTGAATCCTTACTTTTTTTTGTATTTAGAGGAGCTAAGACCTTTGTGAGAAGACTTTTATGTCCTTGAGGGATTTTTTTGGTATCATTATTAAAGAGATTGTATTTATCCTCTTTGACAGAAATATAAAGACTTTTATTATATGTACAAAATTATGTATGTTCGGTATGTACACTTTTGCGTTCCTCTTCTGTGTGCACAAGTTCATGTGCACGGATTATGTATACATTTTGCCCCCTACTTCTCCACGTGTACAAAATGATGTGCACTGGTTATGTACACATTTTGCGCCCCTCTTCCCTGTGTGTACACGGTAAATATGACTTGATAAGACACACTGTTGTAACTTAGTTCCTCTGCACACACGATAAAGGTGTACAGATGATGTACACCCAATCACTCTTGTTTTATTGCTGTGTGCAGAAGGATGTGTCACGTAACAGTGTACACGCTTTTATTTTGGGTCTGTGTACACGATAATTGATAGATGGATAGATAGATAACTAGATAGATGGACATACTAATAGATGATAGTTAGATGGGTGAGTGGATGGATGAATAGAGAGGAGATAGAAGGGCAAAGAATGAAATAGAGGATGAAAGACGTGTAAATAAAGACGAAGAAAGAATTAAGAAAAGAAAGAAAGATAGATAAAAGGGAGAAATAAAGATAAAAGGGATGTAATAGATAAAAGATCGGTTCTTTCCTCAAACTCATCACCGATACCAATGGATCTTTCTTTCATTCATTGCACGGAGAGTCGTAATTCAATAGAGGCGGGTGATATTGTTCGCTCTCAGGTACAGTACTAATAAAAAATAATTTAACAATTTCCACGCGTACAAGGGTATCGGGTGTGCTGATTGGTTCTTGCTTGCCATGACGTCAGTGAGTGTTTTTGCTATCCTATTTCACCTGCGACTTCAACCTAACCTTAACTTAATTTAACCTAATCTAACCTCATCTAACGTAACGTAACGTAACCTAACCTAACCTAACCTAACCTAACCTAACCTAACCTTTCCTCCCTTCCCCTTTTCCTCCACCCTCTCTCTCCCCTCCCCCTCTCCCACGACCCAGCTAAAGATCATTTTGTTGTTATTTATCTTATCATCGTTTCCCAGGTCCTTGTTATTCTCTTCTTTCACTTCCTTCTTACCTGTTTGGTATGACTCATTAACAGGTACCAGACACACACACACCTGTTCGGTATTAAGATCAGTGGATTACGTCTCCTTTGTGCATATTTTTTCGTCACTTATTTTTCTTCCTGGACAAAAAACACACACACTGCATCGTCACGTGATCCCTTGTTACCGTAAAGCAGGCAGTGTTCACTCACTCACTCACGCACGCACTCACTCACTCACTCACTCACTCACTCACTCACTCAAACAAGATATAAATAGAAACCTTATTCCCACGATCGCGAGAGAGAGAGAGAGGTCAGAGGTCACATTCACTGGGTCAACAAAAAAGAATAATATGTAGCTAAATGAATCAGTAAACACTATACATTATACTCTTAACTAATTACCTGATTAATAATAACGTCATTGACACTAATTGGATGAAAATTATATTACTAAAATTTATTCATCCATATTACCTTAATAGACTCGTGAGAACTATACAAATTAGATAGTAATTTATATGCATGTATATTAGAAATGGTTTATTAAATATATATAAATAAATTGCCGGATCAGCGATAGTTAATTAACAACTATAGCAATATTTATTTTTTGGGAAATTATAACAACAGATTATTTAATTTATTGGTAAAAACACAAAAAAATAATAAATTAACAAATAAACTTAATTACTAAACCCCAGAATGTATTAAAAAAAATCACAAATAAATAAACAGATAAAAACACCTGTTTAGATACGTAAATAAAATAAATCAACAAAGTACAGTAAATAAAAATAAAAACCACGATTAAATAACATAATAAATAAAAAAATAGACTAAATAACAAAATCAATCAACCACATTACACACATAAGAACATAAGCATGGAGGAAACTGCAGCGGGCCATACTAGGCAGCCCCGTCACACCCAACCCCTATTGCTCTATCCACCCAACCTATGTTTGAAGCTATCCATCATATTCGAGTTAATGATGATATTTGGTAACTTGTTCCATTTATCCACTACTCTATATCCAAACCAGTGTTTACCTATTTCGCGCCTAAATCTAAATTTGTCTAATTTAAAACCATTGTTACGAGTTCGCTCCTGGTTGGATAGTTTAAGTACCTTTGTTATTTAACCCTGATTGGAAGGTAAGAAGATGGGGTGACGGGACAGTGAGGGGTTTGGTTGCATGCCTAGGAAATGAACTGTAGGTAATGGGAGGAGGAGGAGGCACTGTAGGTGGCACTCTTTGACAGCGTCCCTGCAGACTGGTACCCCGGGTGGTGGGACCGTGAAGAGGTTTCTTTCTTTCTTCCTTCTACCTAATCTTTCTCTCCCTTTTAATTTTCTGTCTACTACCTAATCTCTCTCTCTATCACCACTCAATCAATAACACTCAATTACATGATTCATTTCTCAGATAGTTTGGTAATTTCTTGACGACGCTCGGTAAACACGTGTAAAGACAGAGAGACAGACAGACATAGGGGGGATATATTTTTTTTAACTGGGCCGAGTCTAGAGGGAGAGAAGAGGAAGGGTCCTAACGAGCACACGAGGGGGTGACAATGAAGGTGAATTAGAACGGAAGAAAGAATAACAAAGAATAGAGGAATGGCAGGTGTTAGGGTGTTGCCAGATGGTGTTCTTTGTTTTTTGTCGTATATTATGACCATGTGTACTGTATTATGACGTCTGGGCTTAATTTTCTTGGAGAACTTTATTTTAGGGTGTTAATAATTGTTTTAGGGTGTTAGTGATTGTTTTAGGGTGTTAGTGATTGTTTTAGGGTGTTAGTGATTGTTTTAGGGTGTTAGTGATTGTTTTAGGGTGTTAGTGATTGTTTTAGGGTGTTAGTAATTGTTTGAGGGTGTTAGTGATTGTTTTAGGGTGTTAGTAATTGTTTGAGGGTGTTAGTGATTGTTTGAGGGTGTTAGTGATTGTTTTAGGGTGTTAGTGATTGTTTTAGGGTGTTAGTGATTGTTTTAGGGTGTTAGTGATTAGTTTAGGGTGTTAGTGATTGTTTTAGGTTAACGAGACTTTTTGCTATTGTTAGAGAAAGTTTTTTAGATAATATTGTTTTTGTTTTTTTCCAAAGTTTCCAATGGCTGGTGACTGTTTCCATGTTTAATTGTAATACAAAAATAAGATCAAAATTATGGGAAAAACGAAACTTTTATTGTATGCAAATTATTGGTAAATATTTTTTAATTATCGGCACCCGTCCCCCCCACACCTCCACCCCCCAACCCCTCCACCACCCTAAAAAAAATTATAACCCCCTTTTCATGAATGTAAATTGATGGTATAAAATATGTTTAATTTCCTAGTAAAAAAAAATAATAAAATAAAAATTAAATAACTTTTCCAGGGTGCAATTAATCTCACGAAAAGTTTGTTTATGTAATTTCACCGTGGCGGCCAAGAGCCTCGGGGAATATGAAGGTCCATAACTGCAGGTCAAACACAACTTGATGTTAAGGTGAAAAACATAAACGAGCGAGTGAGGTAAATTAGAGAATAATTATTGAGGAAGTGGAGTGAGTTACCTGACGGAGGAGGAGTTACCTGGGGGGGGGGAGGTTGTGGAATTGAGTTACCTGAGGGGGGGGGGTTGTGGAGTTGAGTTACCTGAGTGAGGAGGATGAGTTGCCTGAGGGAGGAGTTTGTGGAGTGAGTTACCTGAAGGAGGAGTTACCTGGGGGGAGAGAGGTTGTGGGTTGAGTTACCTGAGGGGGGGGGGTTGTGGAGTTGAGTTACCTGAGTGAGGAGGATGAGTTGCCTGAGGGAGGAGTTTGTGGAGTGAGTTACCTGAAGGAGGAGGAGGAGGACTTACCTGAGAGAGGAGTCACCTGAGGGAGGAGGAGTTACCTAATGAAGGAGGTGGTGGTGGAGTGAATTACCTGAGGGAGGCATTAAGTGGGTCAACTCATTATGGTATGATTCAGAGGTAACCTGAATAATCTTCCTCTCTGTGTACAGGTGAGATGAGGTGTTCACGTGTGACCTCATTAAACACAACCTAACCTGACCTAACTTCTTCTTCTTCTAACCAAACCTCAGTCATCTTAAGAAAGTAATTGGGGTCAGTAATTCGACACAAACAAAGAAAATACTCAGCCATTTAAGAAAGTAATTTATAAATGAATGAGACATAAATGAGACATGATTGAGACATATTAAGCTCCTTTTAGCCACACACTGAGAACTCCCTGTCATCTGCCAACAGCGTCGCGGGCCACTCTCCTTGACGCCATTAAAATTGATTACTGGTGAGAAAAAAAGGTAAATTGCCTCACATAAGTTCTTGTGCATTTGTGTCGAGGCTGGTGTGAGGGGAGGGAGGAGGTGTGTGTGGGGAGGGGGAAGTTGTGTGGGGGAGGAGGGAGGTGTGTGTGTGGGGGGTGGGGAGGAGGGTGTGTGGGGAGGAGGGTGTGTGTGGGGGGAGGGTGTGTGTGTGTGGGGAGGAGGGTTGTGTGTGGGGGGGGTGTGGGGGGGGAGGAGGGTGTGTGGGGGGAGGGTGTGTGTGGGGGAGGGAGGGTTGTGTGTGAGGGGGGTGTGGGGGGGAGGGGGAGGGTGTGTGGGGGGGAGGGGTGTGTGGGGGGGAGAGTGTGTGTGGGGGAGGGAGGGAGGGTGTGTGTGTTTGGGGGCAGGGGGAGGAGGAGGGTGTGTGTGTGTGGGGGGGAGGGTGTGTGTGGGGGGGAGGGGGAGGGTGTGTGTGGGGGGAGGAGGGTGTGTGTGTGTGTGGAGAGTGTGTGGGGAGGTGTGTGGGGGGGGGAGGTGTGGGGGAGGGTGTGTGTGTGTGGGGAGAGTGTGTGGGGGAGGGTGTGTGTGTGGGGGGAAGTGTGTGTGTGTGTGTGTGTGTGTGTGTGTGTGTGTGTGTGTGTGTGTGTGTGGTGCAGTTCCCTAACATGATATCAACACAAATAATCTACCTGTACACACACACACACCACACACACACACACACACACACACACACACACACACACACACACTACACACACTACACACTACACACACACACACACACACACTACACACACACACTACACACACACACACACACTACACACACACACACACACACACACACACACACACACACACACACACACACACACACACACACACACACACACATACACACACACATACACACACACACCATCGTACTATTAAACCACTGTCAGCTCCAGAGTTCCGACACAGACGGTAAAATAAAAAAGTAAATAAATAAATAAAAATTATTTGTCTGGGTATGAATTTATGTATCGTAATTGTCTGTGGTGTAAGTATCGTAATGTTGTTTATCCTGGGTTATGTAATGTAATGTGGTGTTATTTGTAAACATTTAGGACCCATTATATAAAGCTGAGGTCTTTAATAACTTGAGGTGAGGTCTTTAATATCTTGAGGTGAGGTCTTTAATAGCTTGAGTTGAGGTCTTTAATAACTTGAGGTGAGGTCTTTAATAGCTTGAGGTGAGGTCTTTAATAGCTTGAGGTGAGGTCTTTATTATCTTGAGGTGAGGTCTTTAATAACCTGAGGTGAGGTCTTTAATAACTTGAGGTGAGGTCTTTAATAACTTGAGGTGAGGTCTTTAATAGCTTGAGTTGAGGTCTTTAATAGCTTGAGGTGAGGTCTTTAATAGCTTGAGGTGAGGTCTTTAATATCTTGAGGTGAGGTCTTTAATAACTTGAGGTGAGGTCTTTAATAGCTTGAGGTGATGTCTTTAATAGCTTGAGGTGAGGTCTTTAATAGCTTGAGGTGAGGTCTTTAATAGCTTGAGGTGATGTTATTAATAGCTTGAGGTGAGGTCTTTAATAGCTTGAGGTGAGGTCTTTAATAGCTTGAGGTGAGGTCTTTAATATCTTGAGGTGAGGCCTTTAATAGCTTGAGGTGAGGTCTTTAATAGCTTGAGGTGAGGTCTTTAATAGCTTGAGTGCCTCGGGATATGAATCAAGAGAGATGCGCCCACTGACCAGGTGTTAACGAGGGAGGAGGTGTTCTGGGTGAGCGTGCCAGGTGACCCCTTGTACCTGAGACGGCGTATAAGGTATTCAGGTATCCCAAGGTCAAAATGTCACAAAATATGACCTGAGATGATGTAGGGTCATAGGTCAAGGAAAAGAGTCTCATTAATTAAGAGTTATAGGTCAGCTCAGGTTAAGAACGGGAACATTAGTCAATCACACACGTACAAAACATCCCTCATACACGATAAACATCCATTAGCAAGGTCAGGAAAGGCTGCTCAATACCCTGTAATATTAGTTAACAGGTCACCTAACTTCTGCCGCTTGTGTGTGTTAGGTCAGATGACAAGTCAAAGGTCACTTAATGAACCTGGTCGCTGAGGTCATATTTCCCCTGAGATAATATACCGGGTCGTGAAGGTCAAAGGTCATGAGATGTTTGTTGTTATCTCTCTCTCTCTCTCTCTCTCTCTCTCTCTCTCTCTCTCTCTCTCTCTCTCTCTCTCTCTCTCTCTCTCTCTCTCTCTCTCTCTCTCTCTCTCTCTCAACACTACATACCTTCAATTAGTTATTTAATTATTTACTCTTTGTTTACTGTCTCTCCCCTTATTGATATTTACCAGCTGTTATGACACTCCTTTCTCTTTGTATCCTAAGGGACCCTGGTTCGATCCTCCTCCCACCCAGTTCACAACCCGATACAATCACCTTCCTTTACAATCATCCAATCAACCACCTCTACAATCATCACCCTCCCTCTACAACCCTCCAATCACCCAATCACCAACTGCCTCTATCTCACCACCCATAGCAATAAGCCATTCCCTCGTTAGTCTCTGAGTTAAATGGTTTACTGACAATATAATCATTTCACACTGCCTCTAACGCCTCACTCTGGTGGCTTCTATATGTCTGCCTGTGTCTGGTTGTGTCTGTGTGTGTCTTTGTATGTCTGTATATGTGTGTGTGTGTGTGTGTGTGTGTATTTTTTCTCTTTGTCTATATATATTTTCTATATATTTATCTTTTTTCTTTTTCATTTTATCTATCTATCTCCCCCTAGTTTCTTTGGATTTCTTTCTTTCTTTCTTTCCTTCTTTCTTTTTTTTTCTTTCTTTCTTTCTTTCTTTCTTTCCTTCTTCCCTTCTTTCTTTCCTTCTTTCTTTCTTTCTTTCTCTCTCACACACCGCCAAAACTCCCCTCAATTCCTCCTCTCTCCTCACCTCCTCTCTCCTCACCTCCCCACCTCCCACCTCCCTCCCTCACACCCTCCTCCCACCTCCCCACCCTCTCTCCTCACCTCCCTCTCCTCACCCTCCTCCCTCACCTCCCTCTCCCCCTCACCTCTCTCCCCACCTCCCTCCTCCCTCACCTCCTCACCTCCTCTCCCTCACCCTCCCTCTCTCCCCGCCTCCCTCCTGTCACCCCTCCCTCACTCTCCTCACCGCCTCCTCTCCTCACCTCCCTCCCTCCCCTCACCTCCTCTCCTCCTCCCTCACCTCCTCCCACCTCTACCCTCTCCCAACCTCTCTCACTCCTCCTCTCTCCTCACTCCTCCCTCCCTCACCTCCTCTCTCACCTCTCTCCTCACCTCTCTCCTCACCTCCTCTCTCCTCACCTCTCTCCTCACCATTAACACACGCATGAAACAAATAATTCCCAATCGCCTTCACCCAAAAAAAAAATAATAATTCCCATCACATTCCCAATATTCCAAGCGTTCGGGAATTCATCGACGGGAATTATTAAACCTCAAAGCTCGTCAGAATTTACCCAACCTGAGAAGAATTTCACTGTTTTTCGACTCGTTTAAATGCTGACGGCTGAACAAGGTGATTAGAATGCTTAATGGATGAACGCCGCCATAAACCCTCTTGGTGTTCAGTGGGATTTTCCTTTGAACGTTTATGTGGTTTTAGTTGGTTTTTGGTCTAAGGTTTATGGTAATTTTTCTGGGGTGTAGGGATTTGTGTTAGTTATTGCGAGTTTTTTTTTATAATAATCAATGGTATTTATGTTATGAGAAGTAAATGATGATGATAATAATAATAATAATAAAATCACAATAAAAAAGTTATCTCCAATTACCTTTTATTATATGAACTGCCATTATTAATTTTGTTGGATCAATTAATACGTAGTTTTTATTTTCACTGGGGGAAATAATATGTATGTTAGTCCGGGAGAAATATTGTACCTTTTAGAATATCATAATCTAATTTTAACATAATTATGCAAAAAAATACAAAATGGAAGCGATTTTGTTTTAATAATAGTATCGGAATCAGTGATATCATTCCTCCTCCTCCTCCTCCTCCTCCTCCTCCTCCTCCTCCTCCTCCTCCTCCTCCTCCTCCTCCTCCTTTCCTCCTCCTCCTCCTCCTCCTCCTCCTCCTCCCCCTCCTCCCTCCTCCTCCTCCTCCTCCACCATCCCCCTCCCTCTATCCATAAACGGAAAGCCATTAGTCTTCTTCTCGCCTCTTCCTCCCCTCTTCCTTCCCCACCCTTCCTCTCCTCCTTCCTCTACCCTCCACGTAACTAAAACCCCGGTCACTCCACCCCCGGTAACTCCTCCTCCCTACTCACCCCGGTAATCCTCCTCCTACCACCTCGGTAACCTCCTCCCCACCACTCCCGGTAACTCCTCCTCCCTACCACTCCCCGGTAACTCCTCCTCCCTACCACTCCCCGGTAACTCCTCCCTACCACTCCCCGGTAACTCCTCCTCCCTACCACTCCCCGGTAACTCCTCCTCCCTACCACTCCCCGGTAACTCCACTCATAGAAAAGAGAGATTAAATAACGTTTATGAGTTATTGAGTTAAGTGGAATGAGCTGTCACAGGTAAGGAGAGATGATGTTAAATAAGGGGGATGTTATGACAGGTAAAAAATCCAATTAAGACTCTAGTTTAAGGTAGTTCCTCAGGTAAAGGTGTGTTACAGGTGACTGACTGATTTAAAGGGGGTTATTTTATTACGTTTTTATTTTTATTGATTTTTTTTATTTGCGGGAGGGTGAGGGGGGGTTGCATTCATAGTGTAATAACTGTGATTATTACCACCACCACCACTACACCTACCACAATAACCACCACCACCACTACACCTACCACAATAACCACCACCACCACCACTACACCTACCACAATAACCACCACCACCACCACCACCACCTTTGACCTTGGCCTCTCCACCAGACTTCGTGACCCGCTGACCTCATCTCTCTCCTCACAACTTACCACGTCCAGTACTAGATAGGATCATAATAATGTTCTGGTGTGTGTGTGTGTGTGTGTGTGTGTGTAAGTCGTGAATGATCAGAGCTACAATCTTAATACAGTCAGTCAGTCAGTCAGTGTCCTTACGTCATGCAGTCAATATCAGTCACTATTAATAACAAGTTAATCACTCAGTCAATGTCAGTCAGTCAATCAATATCCTTCAGTCACTCAAACAAAAACTAAACAATCTTAACCTCTGCTCAGAAATCGTGAAGAAAAAGAAAAAAAAAATAGTGTATCGCTTACCAGAGAAATTCCTATTAATGCTAGTTGTGTTGGACAGGATGAGGTCTGTCTCCCAGGGTATCGAGTGATTCATCTGTCAGTTATCTCACGTCTGTCTGTTTTTCCCTGTCTTATTTTCAGCTGACCTACTTTTTTTTTTTAACTAGGGAAGAAGGTCTTTTGGGGGATATTTGTGTAATTTGGCTTTTTTTTTATTTATTTAGTCTATTGTGTTTGGGCTATTGTTTGTTTACCTATTTTTCTCACAGCGTCCTTAACAACCACCATAACTCGGTGTGTATAGCTGATTGGCTGTTGGTTGCTAGGGCGAGACTCACGTAGCAACCAACAACCAATCATCTTTTAGGAACTTCAGAGGTTATACTCGGTGCAGTAATACTCAATAAAATCAACACATATTAAAATTAAAGCTTTTATTTTTATTATATAGAGAGAATACAGGTACAGTGACGCCCACCAGGTGACAACAGTGTGGTGTGTCTCTGTTAACACCTGTAAACACCTGTAGTTACCTGTGTATACAAATTTATTCATAATTAGAGTCTTAATATCAATTCTCTATTTTTAAAGCCCATGAATATTCTATTATTTATAACTAACAAATAATTACTTCTGACACGTCAACAAAAGCTCAAAATAAGTATTATAATTTGAGTTAAATGTAATAATACTTTTTTTTCGCAATTCAATTATATTCCCAACGAGGATATTAATTCCTGCTAATAACAATATATCCGGGTTAACTGTGTGTTGGTTAGGTTAGGTTAGGTTAGGTCAGGTCAGGTCAGGTCAGGTCATATACACAGTGTCTCAGAAAAATGTATACAAACAACAGATTTATATAAAGATTATATGAATGTTTATGATTATTACAACATTATTATTATTTATTGGTTGGAGACTATGAGACCTTTGGAGACCTTTGGAGACCTTGTAATATAAACATTCATGTGATCTCTATGAACATTTGTCGATCTATATATATATGAGAGACACTTTTGTAATGACGTCTTAAGCTGGTGATTCAATGTTTAAATTGGGTGTTTATATACTTTATATACATTATTGATTTATCTTTTCATGTTTGTGTGTATGACTGTATGTGTACAGGTGTATGTGTTGATTAGTATACCTGTGTTGACTTATCTATCCACCCATTAATAAATCCATCTAATTTTCTATATTTTTTGTTATTTATTTATCTACCATCCACCTAACCTAACCTACCCTAACCTAACCTACCCTAACCTAACCTACCCTAACCTACCCTAACCTACCCTAACCTAACCTAACCTAACCTAACCTACCCTACCCTACCCTACCCTAACCCAATACCCTCTAACCTAACCTTAACCCACCCTAACCTTACTCCTAACCTAACCTGCACCTAACCTTAACCTAACTTAACCTACCCTAACCTACCCTAACCTAACCTACCCTAACCTAACCTAACCTACTCTAACCTAACCTAACCTAACCTAACCATACTATTCACTAATCACTCAATCCATCCCTCATCTTACGTCACCTCCTCCTCCAATCAGCACCCAGCTTCCTGTACACCAATCCCATCATGTTCCTCATAACGAGCATCACATGTAACCACCAATTGGGCAACGCACCCAACAACGCACTTCAATCAGCTGTCAATTTGTCACACTCACCGAACAGAAACCAAATGGAATACTTGAAGATTGGATATTCATGCTTATTTCACCTGAAGATTAGTCACCCTAAGGCTAACCTAACCTAACCTAACCTAACTTAACCTAACCAATAGATAATACAATTTCAACCCGTCAATTCCTAAGTTAATGTTTGTGCTGAATAAAACGTAAAATAATGTTATATACGTTTTGTAGAAGAGAGAGAGAGAGAGAGAGAGAGAGAGAGAGAGGAGAGGGAGAGAGAGAGAGAGAGAGAGAGAGAGGTCAAGATCGGTTGGAAGGTTGTCCATGATGTATGATAAGTGGTTAGTGGTGATTCGTGGTGTTGGTGAAGGTGATTGCATGATTGAGGGGGGGAGGGGTAGGTAGGTGGGGGAGGGGGAGAGGTGCTATAGGAGGAGGATGGAAGGAGATGGTGGTGTTGAGGTAATTCCTCTCAACACTCGTTCAACACTCGCTCAACAACAAAAAATCCAAATTAAAAATATGAAAAATAAATTAAATCAAATCCTCATTAGCATACAACTTAACCTTCAAACTCGACCCTCGTCAGGACCAGCGGATATAAAAATCACATCACCTTAACAACTCTACCATATCCGTAACTATCCAACAACCAGTCAACCATTAAGAGCGTACAACAACCTGACACTTCATCGTATAGGTCAGAGAAGTTCACTTAATAATAAACTTTAATGGATTTTTTATAAGGAAAATAAATATATCATTAAAATTCCATAAAATAAGCTATATATCTAGATTATTTGTATTTCATAGAGGGGAACACACTCCTCTCAGTTATCTGTTTATCTTATGCTAGACAACAGCCATTGGCCAGTCGTCTTTTGTTGACATTGACGTCATCATGTCTTACGCGCCATCTACCTGAGGGAATAGTCAGGCTTATCCATATGTACATCTAAAAAGTAATGCTTTTGATGGATCCTGTTAACAAAATAAACATTGCTTCAAGCCTCGGATAATATAACACACAAATCATCATTATTTTACTAATTATGATGTTAATATTAGCATCTGTGAAGAAGTATGCATAGTTCATAGTTCATACATGGACGCTGGTATGTATATGCGCCTATGCGATTGTATGTGTAAAATGGAGAGCCAGGATTTCTACAGAATAATTCCACTTGACCACAGAGCTCCGGGCTACAGCGACCACTAGTACTAGAGTGGTTTTTGTAGTCGACTCTACAAAAAACAGAAGTGGGGGTAAATGATAGACCCAAGGAACCCCACCACACTACTACAACCTTCACCCTCTTTCTTTCTTTCTTTCTTTCTTTCTTTCACCTCGGGTATTCTTCTCGTGGGTCCTGAATCTCAACCTTACCTCCAGGATGCTTTTGTACCCAAGACACCGGATCCCTAACCTAACCCCGTTGAATATTGGCTCCTCTTGTATATTTAATGGCGCTGGGGTTATTTTATGCTACGTGTTTAATATACAGACGCAGGTGATGCTTAGTAAGGGTTATTGACTTTGTGTTTGGAAGTTTTAAGAGTTTGTGTGAAGAGATGGATAAAGTATTAAGAGTTTTGTGTGAAGAGGTGGATAAAGTTTTAAGAGTTTTGTGTGAAGAGGTGGATAAAGTTTTAAGAGTTTTGTGTGAAGAGGTGGATAAAGTTTTAAGAGTTTTGTGTGAAGAGGTGGATAAAGTTTTAAGAGTTTTGTGTGAAGAGGTGGATAAAGTTTTAAGAGTTTTGTGAAGAGATGGCTAAAGTTTAACAAGAACTCTGACCTGATGATCTGTAATGTAGAAGATCTGGTCCTGACCCGATTAGTGAGTGAGTTGTTGACATGATCTTCTACTATCTACCCATGACCTGACTGGCACAAATGGCATGATTTTATTCCCCCTCACCCTCACCCTCCTCCACACACACACACACACACACACACACACACACACACACACACATGGACATTCCTGAACCTAAACTTTCATCTGGTGATTACAGGCTTGACACAATGGTACAGTGGTATTAGAAAGGTACAATGGAATAGATTAATACAGCTGATGTGACCCATTGGAGGGATGGAATAGTTTGGGTTGCTTGGTGTAATTTTTCCAGGTGGTGGAATGCGGTGAGAGGGTTTTTGGAGAGGGAACTTCAAGTGGGAGGAGTTGGAGGTTGAGTGGGGAGTGATAGAGAGGGATTTATTTCTCAGGTGACTGTGTGTGTGTGTGTGTGTGTGTGTGTGTGTGTGTGTGTGTGTGTGTGTGTTCTCCCTGTTGTAAGCATTGGTTCAGTAAATTCATAGTCGACATACAATAGGAAGGGAGGGAATGAAAGAGAGAGAGAGAGGAGAGGGGGAAGGATGAAACATAGGAGAGAGAGGGAGAGAAGAAAGGCAATCCTCTAATAATAACCAGACTGACGGATCTGAAGAAATTCCAAGGACAGAAACAGACAGACAGACACGTGGCTAGGCATGAGCTTAACCCATCGCCCTCAAAAGATTTAATCCATCGTCGTCAAAGGATTAAACTAACACCTAAATGATATCTAACTTAAACAATAAGTTAATCTCTCTTCCTTACTGAGAATTAAAAATAAAATAAATAAATAAATACTTGAGGAATATTTGACGATCGTGAATTGAAGACCAAATTTTTATCTCCTTAAGGAATCCTCCGAGACCCTTGTTTACCTGGTCCGTAATATGTGGTCTTTAAAATAGGTCTTTTTTTTTGGGGGTCTTTGGTGGGGTCTCTTTTGATGGGGGTCTTTTTTGGGTGGGGTCTTTTTGTGCGATCCTTGGATGTCTTTGGGGGTGGAAGAATGCTTGAGAGGACAAACTTCTCCTTGAAGATCCGAAGCGACTTTGACAGGTGTGTGTGTTTGTGTGTGTGGAAGTTTACCTAAAGCGACGTAAGGCAATGAATGCTTGGGTTGAGAGATACAGACAGACAGAAATACAGACAGACGGACAGACAGACAGAAAGAGAGAGAGGGAGAGAGAGAGAGAGAGTACTGTTATTATTTTTGTTATTAGTAGCAGTCTTTGTTATTGTTCTTGTTAACAATAAACAGTCAACACTAATATGTGAACACACGATAACAAAACAATAACACTTACAATATGATAACAGGACAATAACACAACGATAACATAGAACTCTCAAACATTTCTCATGCATAAACAAACATTCTCGTCCTTGAGTTGTGTTCTCTATTCCTTTGTCATTCCTGCTTCTTGATACTTGCAATTTGTTTTCATTTCCGTTTCATTAGGTTTTGTGTGTGTGTGTGTGTGTGTGTGTGTGTCTCTTCGTTTGTTGTTGATGAAGCGAAGGAAGGACATAGGGTGAATGGAAAAGATTTTTAAATTGTTCTGTCTGTCTGTCTGTCTGTCTGTCTCTTTTTCAGTGTTGTTCCTGTTCTTCTGTATTCACTCAATATAATGGTTGCCCCTCGCGTAACAACCACACCCTGAGTTAACGAGCTGCATAGCCCAGTGTCCAGGAATAGTCCAAGAAGACCGGACAACTCGCCAACTGCACTGGAAAGCGATCCGCAAATCGCTTAACATCTAGGTTCCCAATTACTGCTGGGTAGACAGCGGCAAATGGCGTAAAGAAACTTGCCCATAGTTTCACCCTGCCCTGGGATCGAACCCGGGTCCGCTCGCTTGCAAGGCTGGCATGCTGACCATTACACCACAGGTGGCCACACACAAACACACACACTGACAATTCCGAGTTAAAATGGTGAAAAACGCCAACAGACACATCGTTTTCGCCGTACTGCTGCCCTTGATCACACATAAGGCGATTGTTCATTCGAAACTAATTTCCCTCTTGTATTCTGATTTTCGAATGGATACTCCTATCACTATAGATTTCTTCTCTCGTAAACAAGAGATTAACACATCTTCATCACCCATCAGCAGTAACGTTGGCCGATATCCACAGTAATATCCTTCCAATCTCTTTTCTGATGAGTATTCGTTCGACTCACACTGCCCCGTTGCTAGTTCCATTGTGTGTGTTGGTGGGAGGGTCAGCGTAGTGATCTGTCGTCAGGGAATGGTACAACAGAATATGTACCCTTCACCGCCAGTGTACCACGACCTTGACGTATGGTGCACCGGTGAGAGAAAAGCTTACTTGTTTTACCTTATTATTATTATCATTATTGTATCTGAGTCTTCCATCTTGTGAGTCGTGTGTAGAGAGAGTCAGAGATGATGAAGTTCTCCTTGTGGAAGATATGAAGGTAAAGATAGAGAGATAGAGTGTGAAAGTATAAGAGGGGGATAAAGAGATAGTGTCTGTGAGAGAGATACAGAGATAGTGTCTGTTAGAGAGATACAGAGATAGTGTCTATGAGAGTGTATGAAAGAGAGAGAGAGAGAGAGGTAAATAGGGATAGAGACAGACAGAAAGATAGATATAGTTATAGACAGATAGATAGACAGATGGATAGACAGGTAGAAAAATGACATCAAACTCTACTGTCTCCAACGAACCAAATTACTAGGATAAAGATGCACTGTATATGATCCCTCTAACCCTGCAGTAGAGACGAACTCCTTCCCTGTTGACAAAAAAATACTAGAATGGATACGATAACACCTTTGCTATTGAGATGTACAGTCCCCTTCACTAGTGCGTTTACAGGGGGCCCGTCAGGTTTTGTGCAGTGTGGCAGCGTTGTGTGTGTGTGTGTTTACATTCGATGGAAGGAAACTCACAATAGTAAAACAAATTAAACAATTAAATTCAAACGATATTAAAATAAATATCTCATTGTAATGATATGTGGAATTTTTATATGACTGGACATTATTTTCTGTTCTTGTATCTAACACTGGTTTATTTTCCTTCCAGGTTGGGACATCTGTACAAGGTAAGTGTGTATTGTGCCTGGTTTAGAGGTGTTCATAAGGGTAGTTTTCCTTCATTTTCTTTCTTTCCTTTTATCATTTATTCTTTCTGTCTGTCTCTGAAATATATGTCTGTATGAAATTTATGTATGTATGAAATTTATATATGTATGTATGTATGTATGTATGTATGTATGCCTGCAGGTGGGATGGACGTGTGTGTATGTGTGTGTGTGTATGTGTCTTTCGTCGTGGTATATGCGTCGGGTTCAAGGAGTTTGATGGAAAGTCCTCGAACGGCGAACAAGTCACGAACCGATGCAGAGTGTGTGTGTGTGTGTGTGTGTGTGTGTGTGTGTGTGTGTGTGTGTGTGTGTGTGTGTGTGTGTGTGTGTGTGTGTGTGTATTTCTCAATTTGACTATATGTTTGTATGTATGTATGTATGTATGTATCTGTGTGTGTATTCCCGTATTAAATTACCTGTGTTCACCATGTATCTATGTTAAGTTATACCTGTAATTACACCTGTTTATAAACCTGTATCGCCACTATTATTTCTCATCAAACAAACCTCAGGTAAAGACGAGTGATACACAGGTGAGCAACTACACTGAAAATAAATTATTTTTTTACACCTGTCCTCATCAAGGGAGCTGTCAGTATAAGCTTCCCAAGATCCATCCCAAAAGAGACAATTTCCCTTCCCTTTTGTAAATGTGAAGCGAAACGGAAATTACTCCCTCTATTGCCGTACAAGATTGAATTCGTCTCATTCCACTATTATTGGTGGCCGGATATGATTCGAAAAGTCTCGTATGTTCGTAATTTTAAGGTTTTTTCCGGATTAGAGATACGGGAATTTTTTTTTCCGGATTAGAGTTACGAGAATTATTTTTTCCGGATTACACAAAAGAGAACTCATCTACGTAACATTCTTAACACGTAATTTAATTGAACCTTAAAAAATTAACAAACTTGCGTCAATATTGCACCAACACTCTACCATAACTAGAGATTCTCTGAGTCTATACCTTACGAGCCTCTGAGCCTTACGACGTGATTATAGGAGATTTTTATATGCGGAAGTAATCCCTTTCCTACACACCTTTCTATAAGAGGGTGTCTATGAAGGATAAGGGAAGTGTATTATGATGAGGTCTGGGGAAAATTTATACGTAAGGAATAAAGTAATTTCTTCCCCGTGTTACGTAAGGGTGGAGATTATGTAGCGTTGTAATGGCATTATCTTCTGAGTGGGTTAGGTTATATTGCCCGGATTATATTACCAAATTATATTAAACTGTATGTAATTTTATATTAAGGAATTATTTTGACGATTATTGGACACTTTAGGTCTTTGTTGTTTCCGTGACGTCAAAATTACCTTTATCAAAATTATATTACGTAAAGTACAAGATAATCTCATGGAATTACCCAACAATTTTTTAATTTTTTGTGGATCTCATTTTTGCGTATGATGATAGACTTTCGACTCTATTATCATGTTAAATAGAGGTCGTTATTCTGTATCGTCATCTCATTACCGTAATGTGGTATGAGGTGGGTGTGTGTGTGTGTGTGTGTGTGTGTGTGTGTGTGTGTGTGTGTGGGGGGGGGTGAGGCAGACTATCCTACATGCCGCCGTGTATTTGGGGGAGAGATACCACATATATTTTATGTGGCCAATGTCTAATCTTTCAATCCAATCCGTGAAGAGTTCTACCTATACGTTCAGAAGGTGAGGTAGTTAAGATTGTACACACACACACACACACACACACACACACACACACACACACACACACACACACACACACACACACACACACACACACACGGTAGTTTGTCCTCGTTCTGGCAGGATTCGTTCATGCGTCAGAGAGGGAAGGTGGGGGAGAGAGAGGGAGGGGAGATGTAAGGGGAATTCTATAGAGACCGCGATGACCTGGAAGGGACAGCCATGGATATAAACCTATTCTTCCTTTCTGACATTCCAGGACAGGTGAGAAATGAGAGAGAGGGAGAGAAACAGGGGGAGAAACAGAGGTGAGAATGAAGAGAGAACAAACAGACACGGAGAGAGATAGAGAGAGAGAGGAAGATGATATTGTACCTAGACAATATTGTATTACACTTACAGTAATTGTGTTACCTGTACTCACCTGGTGGGAGACACACTTGGGTATTATGTTTCACTGGTCAAGTTAATTAGACTCTATACTGTATAGCTGTGAGGTGTAGAGGAGGAGTCCGGTGTGTCTATATAGGAGGTCTCCATCCTCTGCCCCTCACTCTGACACAAAGAGCGAAAGAAAGCGGAAGTGAGGAAAAAAGGGAAGGAGAAGAGAGAGGGAAAGAAAAAGTGAGAGAGAAAGAAAAGCGAAATGGAGGCAAAATTGAAATAGAAAGGGAGAGAAAGGCAAAAGTGAAAGTGAGAGAGAGAGAGAGAAAGTGAGAGAGAAAGGAAGAGAAAGAGAAAGATAGAAAGACTCCACCTATATCCTTCACCAGAATACACCATCTCCTCCACATCAGGTCATGTCATTACCTCGCAGGTGATGGTTGATATACTGGGTGGTTAGGTCAGGTCAGGTCAGGTCAGGTCAGGTTAGGTTAGGTTAGGTTAGGTTGATGTAATTCCTCCTTACCCGTGTACACTATATATCCAATACTACATCATAACTCAATTTAATCCACTGTTATAAACTGGTATCTGACTATTTATGTATTTGGTTCATTAATATGGCGTCTGTTTTTTTATTTATATATTTTTTATACTTTTCATTTAGGTCTCTTTGGTGCTGCCACACACACACACACACACACACACACACACACACACACTAATCATGGCACATGGTATGATGGAAGAATTTTTTAAATGTGTTGTGTGTGTGTGTGTGTGTGTGTGTGTGTGTGTGTGTGTGTGTGTGTGTGTGTGTGTGTGTGTGTGTGTGTGTGTGATAAGCCACCCTTAGTCGCTTACCAAACATCCCACGTTACCCACAGTGCAATGACCTTTCCTGACCTTAACGGAAACACAGTCATTAGTGATATTTTACCAGCTAAATCTTCTATCACAGGAGATTTACAGGTGTTTTTAGAGAGCTATAAACCTGAGACACTAAGTAATTGCCGACAGAGCCTCCTACACCTGTTAAGTTTTCAATGTTTGGACAATAGAATGACCTGGGTAGTGTACAATAGGGATTAACTTAGTCCTTAACGCAAAACCCACGATACAGGTAAATACAGGTACAGGTAAATTAAGGTGCAGGTAAATTAAGGTACAGGTAAATTAAGGTACAGGTAAATTAAGGTACAGGTAAATTAAGGTACAGGTAAATTAAGGTACAGGTAAATACAGGTACAGGTAAATATAGGTACAGGTAAATTAAGGTATAGGTAAATACAGGTACAGGTAAATTAAGGTACAGGTAAATACAGGTACAGGTAAATTAAGGTACAGGTAAATACAGGTACAGGTAAATTAAGGTATAGGTAAATTCAGGTACAGGTAAATTTAGGTACAGGTACAGGTAAATACAGATACAGGTAACTGCAGGTACAGGTAAATTAAGGTACAGGTAAATTCAGGTACAGGTAAATTAAGGTACAGGTAAATACAGTTACACGTAAATTCAGGTACAGGTAAATACAGGTACACGTAAATTCAGGTACAGGTAAATACAGGTACAGGTAAATTAAGGTACAGGGCAATACAGGTACAGGTAAATACAGGTACAAGTAAATTAAGGTGCAGGTAAATACAGGTACAGGTAAATACAGGTACAGGTAAATTAAGGTACAGGTAAATTCAGGCACAGGTAAATACAGGTATTGTTTCATATTTTGGTTATTCGTGAATTTGCAACAGTATGTATCCCTGTATCGGTTACAGCACTGAATTTGTACTTTGTATCTGTATATCTGTTATTTTACGTTTATATATAGTTACACATGGTACCTGTATTGCCTTTCCTAAATAAAACAATAATTATAATAATCGAGAATATTGAAAAAAATTAATCCCCGTTGCAATACACATTAAGGAAAAAAAATATTCATTAACTCACAACGAAATAAAATTGGTTCATTTCGTTGAAGTTACGAACGAAAAAAAAAATTAACTGGGAATTTTTTTGCTCACTTATTCACTGGGAGGTCAATTAATTTAATGATCATCAATACACTAATGGGATAAAGTGTTGATATTTGTCCCCCAGTGTAATTTACTCATTAGGGGTAATTAAATATAGTGGGGAAGTTATCAAAGAAAACGGATGGAAAAATTTTTAAGGGTTACTTGTACATTTTTTCTGGATAATAATTGTTTTTTTTTATTATTAGTCAAAAGTCTTTTATTTGTTGGTAATTATTCGTAACAATAAGTTTTGTTTATTTTGTTGATAGTTAGACAGATTGTGACTTTGTGAATGATTGCATGATATAATGTTTACACTATTATGTATTAAGACTACGAACCCAACCCAACCCAACAGAACCCAACCCAACCCAACAACCCAACCCAACCCAACACAACCCAACAACCAACCCAACCCAACCAACAACCCAACAACAACCCAACCAACCCAACCCAACCCAACAACCCAACCCAACCCAACCCAACCCAACCCAACCCAACCCAAAACCCAACCCAAACAACCCAACCCAAACAACAACCCAACCCAACCCAACCCAACCCAACCCAACCCAACCCAACCCAACCCAACCCAACCCAACCCAACCCAACCCAACCCAACCCCAACCCAACCCAACCCAACCCAACCCAACAACAACAACCAACCCAACCCAACACAACCCAACCCAACCCAACCCAACCCAACCCAACCCAACCCAACCCAACCCAACCAACCCAACCCAACCAACCCAACCCAACCCA
The DNA here is from genome assembly GCF_018991925.1 of Homarus americanus. NCBI lineage: Eukaryota > Metazoa > Arthropoda > Malacostraca > Decapoda > Nephropidae > Homarus > Homarus americanus. The sequence continues at coordinate 25,030 of NW_024743679.1, forward strand.
ACCCAACCCAACCCAACCCAACAACCCAACCCATTCCAACCCAACCCACAACGCAACCCAACCCAACCCAACCCAACCCAACCCAACCCAACCCAACAACAAACAACCCAACAACAACCCAAACAACCCAACCCAAACAACCCAACCCAACCCAACCCAACCCAACCTCAACCCATTCAACCCAACCCCCAACCCATCATTCCAACCCAACCCAACCCAACCCAACACTCCAACCCAACCCAACCCAACCCAACCCAACCCAACCCAATTCCAACCCATTCCAACCCAACCCATTCCAAACCCAACCCAACACAACCCCCAACCCAACCCAACAACCCAAACCAACCAACCAGCAACCCAACCCAACCAGCAACCCATTCCAACCATTCCAGCAACCCATTCAACCCAACCCAACCCAACCCAGCAACAACCCAACCCAACCCAACCCAACCCAACCCAACCAACCCATTCCATTCCAACCCAACCCAACCCAACCCAACCCAACCCAACCACATGGACAGAATCGAGTCTCTAGGTAACTTTTGCGCCATTACACGTGACAAATAGAGATACAACCACTTAATAGTTCTGATGATTCTTCTCTGTGTTATCATGGTGTGTGTGTGTGTGTGTGTGTGTGTGTGTGTGTGTGTGTGTGTGTGTGTCATTGTCATCATCATACCCTCCAGCCTTTCACCCTCCTCCTCCTCCTCCTCCTCCTCCTCCTCCTCCTCCTCCTCCTCCTCCTCCTCCTCCTCCTCCTCCTCTGATCACAACAAAGCTTCAAATATAAACAAAAAAACATAATTCTTGGAAACAACTTTTTATACCAAAATGTTGTCTTATTTCTACCTGTTCTGTAAGGTGCAGGTAATTGGCTCACGTAATTAGGTGGGTGTTGGCAGGGTGTTAGGGGTGCAGGGTTAGGGGTGTTGGCAGGGTTAGGGGTGTTGGCAGAAGCTGGAGGGGTGTGTTGGCAGGGGGGAGATCGAGAGAGTGTTAACAGGAAAGAGAATAAAGGCGGAGATATTTTTTCCTAGATATTGGAAAAAGACAAGAAAAAAATCCCTAATTTTTCTCAAGATTCGATCAGTGATTGAAATATTTCCCGAAAATAATGAGGAATTTTACCTATTTTTTTTCTGGGGGGGGGCATGAAACTAAAGGAAGAGGTAGAGATGAAAGAGAATAATTTTTCCCAACCATTAATTAATATTCCTATTTTTCCAGGTATACCAGATCAAAATATTTCCCCAGATCATCCATAATTTCCTATATTAATGCATTAATTTGACTCTCTGTATATTTTTCCCCAGCTACCAGAGTATCAAAATTCTTAGTGTCAGCCCTCTTGGTGTCAGCCCTCTTAGTGTCATAGTATCAGTCCTTTTGTCAGCTCATCTTCAATGGTGTCAGCTTACAGCCCTCTTAGTGTCAGCCTTGGTGTCTCTGTCTGTCAGCCATCTTATCTTAGTGTCAGCCCTCTCAGCCTCTTGGTGTCAGTCCTCTTAGTGTCAGCCCTCTTAGTGTCTTATGTCAGCCCCTTAGTGTCAGCCCTCTTAGTATCAGTCCCTTTAGTGTCAGCTCATCTTAATGTCAGCCTCCTTAGTGTCAACCCTCTTAGTGTCAGCCCTCTTAGTATCAGTACCCTTTAGTGTCAGCCCCTGTATTGTCAGCCTCTTAGTGTCAGCCCCATAGTGTCGTCTCTGTGTGTTGCAACTTGTCTACGTTATTACTGTTGCAGTGTTGCTGGTGTTGTTGCAGAGCTGGCTGACACTTTGGAGGTGGGGGGGTGATGTACGGTGTAATTGAACGTTTGCTGGTTCAAATATTCGTTGGTTTTTGATGTTCGCTAATACTATCGTTCCTGCCAACCCACCCTACCCCTACCCCCTCCACCTACCCCCTCCCTACCCCTACCCTACCCTACCCTACCCTACCCCTACCCCTACCCTACCCTGCCCTACCCTACCCTACCCCTACCCTACCCTACCCCTACCCCTACCCTACCCTACCCCTGCACCCCTACCCTACTCCCACCCTACCCTACCCTAAACCCCACCCTACCCTACCCCAACCCTACCCTACCCTACCCTAACCTACCTAACCTACCCAACCCTACCCTACCCTACCCTAACCTACCTTACCCAACCCTACCCTAACCTAACCTAAACTAATTTATCATAACCTAACCTAACCTAACGTATGATTCAGGTGAGCTACTGATTTAATTACAGGTAGATACATGACACAAAGGCTTATAAAAATCTTAGAAATGATCTTGTATATAGTTAATGAAGCTTAACAAAGGTATATAGTTAATGAAGCTTAACAAAGGTATATAGTTAATGAAGCTTAACAAAGGTATATAGTTAATGAAGCTTAACAAAGGTATATGTAACTTGAAATACACAGGTTATTAATAGTATCTTACCTAGTGTGTCTCACCTGTGTGTTCCTACCTGCAATTAATTAACTGTTGGGTTATTTCATATTATCCTCTAAATTCAATATAATATACAGCATCTACTACTACTACTACTACTACTACTACTACTACTACTACTACTACTACTACTTATTTCACCTGACAATTTTATTCTCTACACTTAATCAGATCTCCAGCGACACACACACACACACACACACACACACACACACACACACACACACACACACACACACACACACACACACACACACAGGGTAGAGCAGTCAACCATTGTCACTAATAAGAGGATTAGCGGCTTTTTTCCTTAACAAATGTTTTTGCAACGAAATTAAAAAAAAAGAAATCTTGCACCGAAGAGAGAGAGAGAGAGAGAGAGTGTGTCACTACCATTATCCAGCTTGTTTGTGTCAGCCATAAATCGGAATCATCTCCCGTTATCATTCTAAACTACACAACCACCACCTCTCTCTCTCTCTCTCTCTCTCACGTACACAAAGACTTCCTTAAATCCTTCCCTCTCCTTTATGCCTCCATCCTCAACCCTTCACCTCTCCCCTCCATCCACCATACCTGTAACCTTCCCCTCTCTTCTTTCCTTCACCCCTCTTCCCTCCTCCACTCTCCACCTTTCATCATCCTCTCTTCATTCTTCCTCTATTCCTCCTCTACCTCCTCCCCATCATCATCACAACCCGCCCGAGGCAATACACACACACACACACACACACACACACACATCGCCTCAGGTAAAGTCTAGCCAGGCAGTCAAGAGAGCTTTCCCGACGCGCGTTGGTGGTCTGGCGTGGGAGGAACAACAATTGGACCGCGCTGAAACACACACGGCTTCTAACTGTGTAATTTCACACAACGTCCGGGGAGGGGGTGGTGGGTGTTGTTGGTGGTGGGTGTTGGTTGGTGGTGGGAGTGTTGTTGGTGGTGGTGGTGGGTTGTTGGTGGTGGTGGTGGTGGGAGTGTGGTGGTGGTGGTGGTGTTGTTGGTGGTGGGAGTGTTGTTGGTGGTGGTGGGTGTTGTTGGTGGTGGTGGTGGTGGGGTTGTTGGTGGTGGTGGTGGTGGGAGGTTGGTGGTGGTGGTGGTGGGAGTGTTGGTGGTGGGTGGTGTGTTGGTGGTGGTGGTGGTAAGGTTGGTGATAGGTGATAGTAGTGTAGGTGGTGGTGGTGGTGAGGGAGAGAAGCAACAACCTAGATAGGTCTCCAACTTCCCCGTCAGCGCCTGTGTCGAGTAGTTCCTTGTGTGTGTGTGTGTGTGTGTGTCACCAGTTTGTCGTTGAAGACTGAAGGGGTCTATAAAGCAGATTTCTGGTGAGGCTGTATAGTAAAACACGTATCAGACGCCTCTAATAGTCAGTTGGCTCAGCCGTGATAATACCAACGTTGTTGTTTAATTTGTTTCTGTGTTTTTTGGAAGATTAACAAACTGCATTATGAATTTCAATTTTTTTATTTAAATTTTCATCACAACCGGGACAGAAACAGTGAATATTTTTTTTGTAAGTATTTGTGTTTCTCCTATGTTGAACCTCGACAACACACACACACACACACACACACACACACACACACACACACACACACACACACACACACACACACACACACACACACACACACACACACAGCCGCTACAGTTGTCCGCCCACAGCAATTAGATGAGGACGCCCGTATCTCAGAGCCACCCCGAGGGCCGCCCGCAAGTTGCTATTTCTTGACTCACTAAGACGACAACATAAAAGATACATGAAACAGATGGTAATAAATCCAACTTATAGGCTGTGATTGTCCGTGTATCATGTGTAAAACGTGATTTGGTCCGTGTTGGTGGGTGTGTGTGTGTGTGTGTGTGTGTGTGTGTGTGTGTGTGTGTGTGTGTGTGTGTGTGTGTGTGTGTGTGAGAGAGAGAGAGAGAGAGAGAGGAAAAAAAAGAACGAAAGAAAAAAAAGGATAAAAACAGATAGATAATAAGAGAGAGAATGAAAGAAAAGAGAGAGAAAAAAAAGAGAACTATACAATTAACCTCACCTGGCGGACACAACACCAGGTAAACGTGTGTGGTGACGCAAAACTCTCACGTACAATATTGGTCGTTTATGGTAGAGGTCAAAGGTTACCCATCACTCTGACCACAAACACGATGACTGGTGGATCATTGTGAGTGTAATGTGACGTTATTGTAATTATTATGGTTATTAGTCTTATTGTTATTATTATTGTTATTGATATTGTTGTTGTTATTATTGTTATTGTTGTTATTATTGTTGTTATTTATATTGATTTATTATTAATTATTATCATTATTATTATTTTTTCTCTCCCCCTTTTCTGTCTTTCGTGTGTGTATGATAATAATAATAATAATAATAATAATAATAATAATAATAATAATAATAATAATTAACAGTTTATTGAAAGAACATGACAGCCAAAACACTGAAAATATACAGTTACATAATTTTGGGGAATGGGTCTCTTGATTTACAAATAATCTACAAATAAGTGATACAAATATGATATATAATAACTAGGTGGGGAGAAGGCCACACTACAGGGTATTTCAACATAGTGACAGTGTAAAAAGGGTAAGAGTGAATTACGAGTTGTTGATAATTTTTATAATGGTGCTCATTTGGGCTGGGTGTGTGTGTGTGTGTGTGTGTGTGTGTGTGTGTGTGTGTGTGTGTGTGTTAATAATATCCACACACACATTGTTTCTTACCGGATTAAAAAAAAAGACAATAACTATTTTAAACTCTTCATCTGATTGGGTGTATCTGATTGCTGCCTCTTGATTGGCTTATGTCTGATTGTTTGATTGTCTGATTGTCTTCTCGTTGTTGGGGATTGTTTTGTTTTTTTCGTTGCTTATTAAGTTAAAAGATAGAATTGTAGATTTTGCTTTCCTGTTTACATGAGTTTTATGGCGTATTGTTGATGAGAGAGAGAGAGAGAGAGAGAGAGAGAGAGATAGAGATAGAGAGAGATTCCCACCCTTGCCAATAACTGCACAACATACCCAAATTGGACGGGAAATCAAACCTCCTCCCCCCTCTCTCTGTCAACCACCAGTTAGACAGATACACCACTCACCTGCCACCTGTCCTTATAAAATGGACAGGAAATAAACATAATTATATTCTTTCAGTATAAGGATTCACAAATTAAATCTAATCTTATTTATAATCACAGTAACTACGGCTAATCTTAAAGCCTCGTTAGTCTAGACAGGTAAATCTCAACACCTGTGCATTGTTTAACCCATTCCGGGAGGTGTTTACGTGTAATTAAGGTGTATTGTAGCTTAACGAGGTAATTATCTGACTAATGAGTGTCATAAGGCTTGTGAAGGTGTGTGTGTGTGTGTGTGTGTGTGTGTGTGTGTGTGTGTGTGTGTGTGTGTGTGTGTGTGTGTGTGTGTGTGTGTGTGCAGGTTGATGGGTTATTTATTACGTCCGTCAGGTAATGTTATTTTGAGTCAGGGTTTTAGTTTTTATTGAAGTGGCCACACACACACACACACACACACACACACACACACACACACACACACACACACACACACACACACACACACATTATTCACGTCACATAAAACTGCTGGTCTGGGAAAGATTCAGAATAAATCGCTACAGTAACTCAACTAACTTTTTAGATAACACACGAGTGAACTATATCTACTGGCGCCATTTTATCGCTTTATTTCCCTCAAAAAGACCATTAATACACTCGTCTCTTTATGCCAGAAATGTTCACTAATACCTAATACTCATATACACAATACATTAACCTATCTCTCTCAAATGTATTACTAAATCAGATCAAATATATTTCGAAATTTAGTTGAAATATCTATCATCAATTTTCCTCAAGTGATCCATCAGATTGAATTCACGACAAAGTTGCAAAGAAAAAAAATGGCTTTGGAAATTTTTGGAGGCGAGAGGTGAGCTAACAGGTGTAAACCATTGAGGTGTTCTGGTCACGTTGACGAACTAAAAGTTTTTTTTTTTTTCATTTCAGGTCTTGTGTTGAGTTTCTAAAGTTTCCATTTTGTCTGCCTGTCTGTCTGTCTTCCGTGTGCGTCTTTCTGTCTCTCTGTCTGTCTGTCTGTCTGTCTGTCTGTCTGTCTGTCTCTCCTCTTGCTCATGTATTACAATTTCTTTCAATCTGTTATTTAGTTTGTGTTGTGTGTGTGTGAGTTTGAAGTGTCTTATATCGTTAACATATATATTGTACGAATTTATGATCCAAAAATTCTTACGATGGAATGTTTACAAAGGTGTTTAAACAAGCAAAAATAAAATGCTTATTAGTGAACGTGGTAATTGTTATTTACAGTGATTTGTGTGTGGTAATTAAAGTAATTGGTGATTTATGTACATGATTAATGCAATAAACATTGATAATTGGTTGTTTGAGATTGCTGAAGAATTGTAAATAGTAATCGTGTTACGTCATAGAGACTCGAGTGTAATGCTCCTCTGTATGGGACTATGACGTCATCTGTGGGTCTATGACGTCATCTATGGGTCTATGACGTCATCTATGGGTCTATGACGTCATCTATGGATCTATGACGTCATCTATGGGTCTGTGACGTCATCTATACCCATTAGCGCCACACCTCGGTAAGTACCTTAACTATCTTTATAAACACGCGTACCCCGCCAAACAAAATGTATTATTGTATCTCAGTGAAATAAGTATACGAATAAATTATAGATATTTATACATTATATTGTATTGTTGTATTATGAAGAAAGAAGTTTATTGGTTTGTTAATAGTTTTGTATTTGAAATTTACTTGATAAATGGATGAGTTGCAAAAATATTCGGATAAGTTTGGTGTTTCTTTTACGATAGTTTGCGGTCATGTGGTTATTAATGTACACAGTCTAGTCTTCTACGAAAACTACGAAACTACAAAAACTACCAACCAGGTGATTTATAGCTAGTGTAGGTAGATAATTTAGAGTTACTGTAGAATTTTTATTTATTAATTTTTTTCATTATTGGACAAAAGTTAAGGTTGGAAATTATTGAAAGTTTTATTTTTCTTATTCGTTCGTTCACAGTAATACTATGATTTCGAACTGGTTGACTTTTGGTTGGAGTTGGTTAGGGTCAGAGGTCAAAGGTCTGATATGTTTAAGTGTCTTATGGTCATTATTATTGTCTGAGTGTATGAAGGTTTTAATGTTAAATTGAACTACCTTACTACAGTGACTAACCTTACTACAGTGGCTAACCTTACTACAGTGACCACCTTACTACAGTGACCACCTTACTACAGTGACTAACCTTACTACAGTGACCACCTTACTACAGTGACCACCTTACTACAGTGACTAACCTTACTACAGTGACTAACCTTACTACAGTGACTAACCTTACTACAGTGACTAACCTTACTACAGTGACTAACCTTACTACAGTGACTAACCTTACTACAGTGACCACCTTACTAATTTTATTATTATTATACAGTGACATCTTTTAAACGCTATCAACACTTACATACTGACGGTATTTCAACATCGACATTTACACATTTACAGCAGCCACCCAATAACAGGATTTACACACTGACAACTCCTACACACTGACAACTCCTACACCCTGACAACATGGTAGTGTGTTTCCCCCATCGTGTGGAGTGGTTGTCTCTGCCAACACCCTCCAGTACTGAGTGTTGTCACGTACGCACATAAAACCTTTACCAGGAATCACAATGTAATTTTTTTTGATTGTTTATTGTGAAGCAAAAACGGTAAACGATTGAACAAAACATACACACAGTCACCCACATGTATACAGTGTTCACCCCCTCGGTATACATGGAGATATACATATGTATACTCTATACGCTGATGTGTATAGACAAAGACAGACATACAGACAAAGAGAGAGTGAGAGTAATATGAGCTGAGACAGATAGGTGGAAAGACACGCTGACAGACAGACAAAGAGAGAGTGAGAGTAATATGAGCTGAGACAGATAGGTGGAAAGACACGCTGACAGACAGACAAAGAGAGAGTGAGAGTAATATGAGCTGAGACAGATAGGTGGAAAGACACGCTGACAGACAGACAAAGAGAGAGTGAGAGTAATATGAGCTGAGACAGATAGGTGGAAAGACACGCTGACAGACAGGCAAAGAGAGTGAGAGTAATATGAGCTGAGACAGATAGGTGGAAAGACACGCTGACAGACAGGCAAAGAGAGAGTGAGAGTAATATGAGCTGAGACAGATAGGTGGAAAGACACGCTGACAGACAGACAAAGAGAGAGTGAGAGTAATATGAGCTGAGACAGATAGGTGGAAAGACACGCTGACAGACAGACAAAGAGAGAGTGAGAGTAATATGAGCTGAGACAGATAGGTGGAAAGACACGCTGACAGACAGGCAAAGAGAGAGTGAGAGTAATATGAGCTGAGACAGATAGGTGGAAAGACACGCTGACAGACAGACAAAGAGAGAGTGAGAGTAATATGAGCTGAGACAGATTGGTGGAAAGACACGCTGACAGACAGACAAAGAGAGAGTGAGAGTAATATGAGCTGAGACAGATAGGTGGAAAGACACGCTGACAGACAGACAAAGAGAGAGTGAGAGTAATAGGAGCTGAGACAGATAGGTGGAAAGACACGCTGACAGACAGACAATGAGAGAGTGAGAGTAATATGAGCTGAGACAGATAGGTGGAAAGACACGCTGACAGACAGACAAAGAGAGACCGACAGACAGACCAACGGGCGGAGCGGTAGCGGTTTGACCTACCAAGACCTCTGTGGTCAGCCCTGCCTGGTCTTTCTCTCCATTTAGTGCGGTCAAGACTACCCGAGAGAGCGTGTGAGGGAGGTAGGGAAGGTCTCGGCTTTCTACCTACTGTAGGTGGTGGTGGAGGAGATGATTCTGAACGTATACCTGTATCTCTACTTGTGACTTGATTATGTAGGAAATACCTGTACCTGTAATACTTATAATTTTATAGGTATCTACACCTGTACCGCTACACCTGTACCTGTATATTTTCATGTACTCATATCTGTAACTATACCTGTATCTTGACGCATATATAGTATTTTTACCTGTAACTGTATTTGTAATTGAACACCTTTTACATGTTGTTTTGTAGTTGTACCTGTATTTTGCAGTTTAGTGTGTATTTGTACTGGTGCCTGTATCTGTAGCCACACCTTTTGTTGTTATTTAGCTGTGTGTGATTGTCAGTCAGTCAGTTATTCACTCACTCACTCACTCACTGACGGAGAAAAATTCACTTCCATGCCGGACTGACAGAGCAATGTACGCGTTCACTTCCACTGCTTGAACTAATACACTGCCATTGAAACTCTTACCTGCCTCTCCTCCCACCCATACGTGTACCATGATGACAGGTGTTCAACAGGTGTGTGAGAAATACCTAACTTGAAACAGGAATGACTTGGAAACCTCTAATTATTCTGTGTGTGTGTGTGTGTGTGTGTGTGTGTGTGTGTGTGTGTGTGTGTGTGTGTGTGTGTGTGTGTGTGTGTGGAGGTGTAGGTCGTGCTAATTGGACTGCAGAATGTGGGTGGTGTGCTAAGGGTGGGTGGACACAATGCTCACATGCCGTCCTAAGGGTCGCTGGTTCGCAGTGTTGAAGAAGTTTGGATGGTGAGGAACAATACCGTCTCAGCTGTCTAGTGGTGTACCCAATTAAAGATTTAGCCTGCAGTGTACTGTATCCGCACTGTCTCTAATTGGATTCCTCTTGTTAGGTCTTTTATACACTGGTGTGAAAAGTAAACGTATATACTTGAGAGTTGGGTAGTGGTGGTTGTGATGGTAATGGTAGTAGTGGCAGGTATGGTGGTAGTGGTGGTGATAATGGTGGTAGTAGTGGTACTGGTTGTGATAACCGTGGTGGTGGTGGTGGTGGTGGTGATAATGGTGGTAGTAGTAGTAGTGGTGACGGTAGTATTACTAGTAGTAGTGATAGTCGTGGTGTTGGTTATGATGGTGGTAGTGGTGGTGGTAGAGGGTCGTTGTCCAGGTAAGGTTAGATAATATAGCGACATATATTGGAAATTCCGTTGTGTGTGTGTGTGTGTGTGTGTGTGTGTGTGTGTGTGTGTGTGTGAGGAGAGTTATTTGTGAAAGTTTGGCTGCGTGTGTGTGTTTTTTGTATTTTTTTTTGAGTGTTGCGTGTGTGGTTGGGGGGATGAATGTATGTGTGTATGTGTATGTATGTGTGTGTGCGTGTGAGTACATTTAATAATCTCAAGAGCACCTGTAACCATCTTACAAACACATTACAGTAACTATATTTTTCCTCTTATTGATAACCTTCCTTTCATACATAAATACTGTAACATACACCCATACACCTGTAATATATATTGTCATTACCTGTATTTGTAACCCATCTTGTATTTGTTGCTGTTCTGAACTTTAAACTGTATTACTTTATTTTCTGTGTGATTGTTTTGTAGTTGTGTCTAATTGTACTTGATTGTCATTTTTTTTGTGATCGCACCTGTATTTACACCTGTAATTTATACCTGTATTTATATAACGTAATATAATATCATATATCCTCCCTCCCTCCCTTTCTCTCTCTCCCTCTCTCTCTTCCTCTCTTTTCCTCCCTCTCTCTCTCCTTCTCCTCCGTTCCTCCCCCTTCCTTCTCCTCTTCCCTCCCATTCCTGCACCATATTTCATCAATATATCTATGGCACCATGATCATCAGGGTCGACTCCACCATTAAAGACACCATTAACCTGAACTGACGGGCAGGTGACAGTAATACCAACCACGAGAAGCACCCCCTACCATTTACCTGTCTCCCTGAACTAACATTATTGCCCGTGGTGGTAGTGGTGATGGTGGTGGTAGCGAGGATGGTGGTGGTTGGTTGAGGTGGTAGTTAACAGTGGTGGTTGTGGTAGTAGTGGTGGTATTAGTGGTTATGTGAGAGGAAGTTGGCAAGGGGTTCTAATTAGGTGAAGACAAAACAGGTGGAGGTATACAGGTACAGGTATTATTACAGGTACAAACACACGAGTAGGTGACATATACAGGTACAGGTACAATTGGAACAGTACAACAGGTAAAGGTACTTGGGTAGAGGAACAAAAATCAATAATAATCAAGGTGTGTGTGGGTGTGTACAGGTGTCGTCGGGTCCAGGTGTGTGTGTGGGTGTGTACAGGTGTCGTCGGGTCCAGGTGTGTGTGTGGGTGTGTACAGGTGTCGTCGGGTCCAGGTGTGTGTGTGGGTGTACAGGTGTCGTCGGGTCCAGGTGTTATTGAGGTTGGGGACATTTATTCTTAATTGGGTTATAACTTTCCATTATGGCAGCCTCATGTGGAAGAACTATTATTGTACAACCTGGTGGTCTGATTATTATTATTATTATTATTATTATTATTATTATTATTATTATTATTGGAAGTCTTGTACACATTAATCCTTATTATTAAATGTAAATAAAGATAGGTACATACATACATACATATATACATACATACATATATACATACATACATACATACATACACAGAGAGATTTGGGATATATTTCCATATTTGTCGTAAAGAAAAAATCAACACTCTATGATTAACCAATAATAACGTCTTCACTTCCTTTCTCTCACACACACACACACACACACACAGGGCTGTCTTCACTAAGCTCTTCGTGGTGTATGTCAAATTTCTCTCTCTCTCTCTCTCTCTCTCTCCGTCCCTTTGGCATATCTGTTTCTCCTCCTCCTTCCTCCCCTCCTATCCCTCATAATTCTTCCTTCCTTCTTTCCTTCCTTCTTCCTTCCCTCCTTCCTCTGGCGTCTTCATGCTCCTCACTATCTCTCATCACTGATAACAGGGATGTACAGTACAGCGTGAGGCGTGGAGGGCGAGTTATTGACCAGCCAGATGTCTTATCTCTCTCTCTCTCTCTCTTCTCTCACAACACCACACAGCTCCATCGTCTCTAAGATATAAAAAATTCTCTCTACGGTATCTCTCTCGTGTGTGTGTGTGTGTGTGTGTGTGTGTGTGTGTGTGTGTGTGTGTGTGTGTGTGTGTGTGTGTGTGTGTGTGTGTGTGTGTGACTAGTATTTGCCTCAAACACCACAACGAAAGTAAGGAAGCGATGATAACCGGTTTGCATGGAGACAATTTCAACCTGACAGGTACCTCAACACAGTTAGATCCGTACCCAAGAACATTTCAACAACACGTCAATGACTGCCTGAAGGGGAGGGCCATTTCCCGTCGGTCGAAAATGGTTCCCCTTGACATATTAACCTGGCCATTATCCCCTACGAATATGGCCATTGAAACCGGATGGATATGTCAGTAGGAAATATATGTATGTTGGTATGTGGGTATATATGTGGTTGTTACTGTGGTAGAAGTTATATACAAAATGACTTTGTGTTTCTCCTTCGCTATAATCCCTTGTTGTGTGTGTGTGTGTGTGTGTGTGTGTGTGTGTGTGTGTGTGTGTGTGTGTGTGTGTGTGTGTGTGTGTGTGTGTGTGTTAGTCTCCGTCATCACCCCCCCGCCCTTCTTCATCAAGCCTTCTGCAGTAACCTGACACGTTCGGGAGGTTGATAGAGACGAGTACTACTGACGGAGACACAAGCAGGTGCAGGAGGAGGCTATAGAAGGTCTTGGCTAGGACAGATAGGTACTGACTCGCTATTAATCCCAGTTAATTTTCTGCCCTTACTGATCTAACTGGTGGTGGTGTTGTTTTTTTTTTGTGAGGATTTTTAATCGTCGTTTTTTTACAGTTGATATTATATTTTAGCTGTTTGTTTATGTTGATTGTATTTTGTTTTCTCTCTCGATTCTTCTTTATCCTCTTTTCTTCTATTTTTCTTTTATTCCTCCTCCTCCTCCCCCTCCTCCTCCTCCCCTCCTCCTCCTCCCCTCCCCTCCTCTCCCTCCTCCTCCTCCCCCTCCCCCTCCTCCTCCTCCTCCTCCTCTCCCCCTCTCCCTCCTCCCCCTCCCCTCCTCCCCTCCTCCCCCCCCCTCCTCCTCCTCCCCCTCCCCTCCCTCTCCCCCTCCCCTCCTCCTCCTCCCCTCCTCCCTCCCTCCCCCTCCCCCCCTCCCTCCCCTCCCTCCTCCCTCTCCCTCCTCCCTCCTCCTCCTCCTCCTCCTCCCTCCTCCTCCTCCTCTCCTCCTCCCCTCCTCCTCCTCCCTCCTCCCCCTCCCTCCCTCCCCTCCCTCCCTCCCCTCCTCCTCCTCCTCCTCCTCCTCCCTCCCTCCTCCTCCCCTCCTCCTCCTCCTCCTCCTCCTCCTCCCTCCTCCCCTCCCTCCTCCCTCCCTCCCTCCTCCTCCTCCTCCTCCTCCTCCTCCTCCTCCTCCCCTCCCTCCTCCTCCCTCCCCTCCTCCTCCTCCTCCTCCCTCCTCCTCCCTCCTCCTCCCTCCTCCCCTCCCCCACCAATATTTTCCTGCCCTTCTAAAGCAATTAATCCAAGCTTCCTCCATCGCCTTCAATACTTTTCTTCCCTCACTCTTTGGTCATAAGGAGCCGAGATATTTATAGTCGTCCAATGCAGTGAATTAATTGTGAGATTTTTCGCCCTATTTATCACCGTATCCTTACCCCCTGTTTGCGCCTGAAGAGGGGTATGCACACACACACACACACACACACACACACACACACACACACCTCCTTCCATTACTCTGGGTCCGAACACTCAGGTTGTAGATTCCACAGCTCCTCGGCGTCTCATAGACAACAAAGCTGGGTTGAAACCACACGTCAGTGAAGTTGTCAAATCCTCAGTTCCGTCTCCACCTCCTCCGCCGACTCAAATCCCTCGGGTTCCCGCACCGAAGCTCCTCAGTGTTTAACGTTCATACTTCCCAAGCTCACCTATGCCTCCCCACTTGGTCTTCCTCCTAAATGCCCACACAACGTAAGCACCTAGAAAAAGTGCAAAGGGGCATGCCAAGATTATTCTCCTCGCCTACTCCACATATCAAGAAGCGCTCAACTTACCCCTGACCTTTTCGGCTCTCACCCAGCCACCACGACCTCATCTGCAAATTTGAGTAAAAGCCTTCTACCATCATTTTCGCTCCTACTACCACCTGGGTTCCCTGGCCGAGAATTGCTGTTCGACACCACAACCCTCCAGCCCATGCACGTGCACGAACTGATCGCTAGAACAGCCAGTCCCAACCATTGTAAAAATTATCAACCTTAATAAACCAGTGCTGACTCCCAGTAAATCCTACTCCTTGCACTGTCACTATGTTGAAATGAACTGTAGTTTTGAATACTCCCCCATCTGGATTGTTATTATATGTCTTATTTGTATCACTTATGTTACTTGTATATTATTTGTAATTCAAACCCATTCCCCCAAATATGTAACTGTATATTTTCAGCCTTCTGGCTGCCAAGCTCTTTCAATAAACCGTTAATTATTATTATTATTATTATTATTATTATTATTATTATTATTATTATTATTATTATTATTATTATTATTATTATTATTATTGTACACAACCCATATATAATAAAGACAAACGTGTGAGCGGTCTAACAGATATACCTGAAGTGGTCAACCGCAGCGTCCGTGCCGCCACTGTAATCCGTGTACGTGACCGTCCGTGTACGTGACCGTCCTGTACGTACGTGTGTGGAGGAGATGGATGGTGACGTCATTGATGGTGATGTCATGTATACGGACGTTTTTGTTACGTGTTCTGTTGATGTTATTGTTTTGATTTAATTATTATCATCTATCATCAATCATCATCATCATCATCATCATCATCATCATCATCATCATCATCATCTATCATCAATCATCAATCATCATCATCATCATCATCATCATCATCATCAATCATCATCATCATCGTCATCATCATCATCATCATCATCCTCATCATCATCATCATCATCATCATCATCATCATTATCCTCCTCCTCCTCCTCCTCCAAGTAGATTACACCGCTAACTCCCAGGTATTGTCTGTGGCTCAGGGCATATTAGGTGAGGTTCTGTGTACATATTGGAAGTTTGTGTGAGGACTTGAGGAGCTCTTTAACTCTTAAGTGTGTGTGTGTGTGAGAGAGAGAGAGAGAGAGAGAGAGAGAGAGAGAGACCGAGACCGTAGCCAGAATCTCTTGAATTTCCACCCGCCAGATGTCACCCCAAGCTTGTGTTTGTGTTATGGTAATGGCATCTGGGAGGTGGCTTCATGTTTTGACGCATCAGCTGATTGCCAGGACCCCTTTCTTTTCTCTCTTTCTTATCTTTCTTTTTTTCTACACTACTAAATCACCGCATTTACCGCCATCATACTCCCATCACCACCACACTTATCCACTACCACAATCACACTTTAACACTACTACCACCAATCACACGACCACAATCTCACTACCACACCACCACACTGCCCTTCATTCGCCACACCACCACGGTCCAACCCCTGGCTCCCACCACATCGATCGTTTGGCGGAATAACGCTGTGGTAGTGGTAGTCAAGGTTATGTCACCATAGATACCTGGCCTTGAGAGACTCACCTGGGCAGGGGGGGGGGCTTAATGTAAACAGGACATGATGGTATTGATGACACTAATAATAATAAATAATAATAATGACATTAATAATAATGATATGGCTAAGATTATAATAGAACAGTATTATTATTATTTTTTATTATTATTATTATTATTGTTGTTGTTGTTGTTGTTGTTGTTCCATGGGCGTATTATATATTATAAACTCAAAAATAAAATCAGAATTCAAGGTTTGATATTTTTACCTGCGATACACTAATTAGTAGCCTCAACAGGTGTAAAAATAAATAAAAGTAAATTAAACTTACAAAACTGACTTTCATGTTACCTAATAACTAATCATCTGATGGAAAGGTAGAAATTACCTCCATAAAGGAAACTTCAATTTGTAGGTAATTTTTGGTTGGTGGTATTTTGCTGTATATTTCTTAAGATAAAAAAAGTATTATTGGTATTTTTTTTATAGTTTGGTGGAGTAAATTTTTATTTTGCCTTTTGGTTATTATGGTTTTTGAGGATTGTATTGTTATTTGGTTGATTTTTTGGGGGGGTTGTTTTGGGTATATTGTTTCTGTACCACGGTTTGGGTGTTGTTGGGTTGGTTGGTGTGTGTTGGGGTGTTGTGGGTTGTTGGGGTGTTGGTGGGTTGTTGGGGTGTTGGTGTGTGTTGGCAGGTGTTGGTGGGTGTTGTTGGCAGGTGTTGGTAGATGCTGTTGGCAGGTGTTGGTAGGCGTTGTTGGGGTGTTGGCAGGCGTTGTTTGCAGGTGTTGGTAGTGCTGTTGGCGGGTGTTGGTAGGTGTTGTTGGCAGGTGTTGGTAGATGTGTTGGGGTGTTGGTGGGTTGTTGGGGTGTTGGTGGGTTGTTGGGGTGTTGGTGTGTGTTGGGGGTGTTGGTGGTTGTTGGGTGTTGGTGTGTGTTGGGGTGTTGGTGGGTTGTTGGGGTGTTGGGGTTGTTTGGGTGTTGTGGGTGTGTTGGGGTGTTGGTGGGTTGTTGGGGTTGGTGTGTGTTGGGGGTGTTGGTGGGTTGTTGGGGGTGTTGGGCGTTTTTTGTTGTTGACTATTATTTTCACATTGTTCTTGGTCAGGTATGGTGAGGTGAGTTAGTGAGTGAGTGAGTGAGTTGGCGAGTGAGTGGTGAGTGAGTTGCCTGTAACTCTTATTCATTTTGATTGTTTTATTGTGATAAATTAAAAAATAAATAACAAATATATTTCTTTTCTCTTATACCTGTTAAGCATCTGAAATATATATTAAAATTTATAATTATTATATTTCTGTCAACCCTTTGAAATATATTTGAAAACATGGACTAAAAAAACTAATATTTGGAGAGAAACTATTTTTTTTTGTTCAAATACTAAAAAAATTATAAACTTTCTCCATTTTTTTTCAATATATTTTTCTTTAGTTTATTTGTGTTGTTTTATAGATTGCTTACTTTCTGTCAGTAATCAAAAATGCCGAAAGGTCTTGGGGAGGATGTTATCTTCATTGGATATAAGGTAAATAAGCTTTTTAACCTTAATCAGCATTAGAGTTACAGCTGCTCAATGTATTTTTCACTCTCCACCAATCAGCAACAGGGTTACTTACAGCATAGGGAGTCAATATCAACAAAGGTTCCACTGCAATTAATAGCAAATGTTTGGGAAGTTTTGATTGCGACAACCAATACGTAACTTCTA
>NW_024743680.1:2500-10403 GCF_018991925.1 Homarus americanus
GTAGACCGGGCCCAGGCGCACTCATCAATTTAGGTTCCACTGCAATGCATGCCAAGCTCTTTTCGAGGTGATAGACGAAATTCCGGCGGGGCTTACTTAAAAGATATCCGACCCGGTTTCGTTTCCTCTTCGTGGGATGGAGTGCCTCTTAGAACATGTGCAGCATCAGCCATGAGCGGCCGACGGCCATTCGTGTCTCTGTGGACAGCAGGCAAAAGAGCGCCGCCTCCAGTTATTTTGCGAGGGCGACAACTGTCGCTTTGTTGTGGTTGAATGTGGGTGCGCCAAGTCCATGGACTTGCTAGTGATAGGCTTGCTTGTTTTATGGCACGCCCGCGCAAGGCGCGGGCGATTAAACCCCAAGGCGGAAGCTCGGTTCGGGTTACCCTCGTGTCGGGAGACAGTCAGCAGGCACCGAACTCGCAGCAACCGATGGATGTATATTTCCGACCCTCGTAGAGGAGTGGCGGCGACAAGCTCATATGGCTGCCGCCGCCGCAATATGCGTTCAACTTGTCGATGTATCTGGTATTCTTGCGATTCACATACCGACACGCAGTTTGCTGCGGTCTTCATCGACCCACGTGATCCCCGTTAAGAGTTGTGTATTTGCCATTTGGTCTTTTTGCGACTAACCATCACAGGTCGAGTCTCAATGAAAGGGTTTGACAGACATAGCCCAAGTTTGTGGTTTGGGTTTGGCCGGACGGCTTGTTGTTGTTTTTTGACACTTGAATTTCTCTCTTTTTGGGTCAAGAGGCTTATTCGCCGGTAGTAAGGAACGGACGGGCAGCCGTCCAAAGCCCCGTCCGTCCTCCTCCTCCGGTCTTCGCGCTCTCGCCCGAGTGTGGTCCACCTACAGCGTGGTGGTACCTATTTTTGGTGCGGGGGCCGGGATTGTCCTCTTTCGCTGCTGGAGTTGCCAGAGCAGAGCCCGAGACCGCCCAAATCAGGAGAGTAGTAGTAGTAGTTTTAAGAGCGCCCCGTTCTCTCTCTCTCTGTTAATGATCCTTCCGCAGGTTCACCTACGGAAACCTTGTTACGACTTTTACTTCCTCTAAATGATCAAGTTTGGACATCTTTCCGTCAGCTCGAGGCGACGACCCCAGAAAACCCTCGCGGGCAACGGGGCCGACAATCCAAGAGCGCCAGTCCGAAGGCCCCACTAAATCATTCAATCGGTAGTAGCGACGGGCGGTGTGTACAAAGGGCAGGGACGTAGTCAGCGCAAGCTGATGACTTGCACTTACTGGGAATTCCTCGTTCATGGGAAACAATTGCAAGCCCCAATCCCTATCAAGAAAGGCTTTGAACGGGTTACCCGCTCCTCTCGGAGGGGAAAACTCGTTGATCCCTTCAGTGTATGCGCGCCCAGAACATCTAAGGGCATCACAGACCTGTTATTGCTCAATCTCGTGCGGCTAGAATTGCCGCTTATCCCTCTAAGAAGAAGTTGCGAACTGGACACCATTTTCTGGAGATCCGCGACTACTTAGTAGGCCAGAGTCTCGTTCGTTATCGGAATTAACCAGACAAATCGCTCCACCAACTAAGAACGGCCATGCACCACCACCCACCGAATCGAGAAAGAGCTCAATCTGTCAATCCTTCCGTGTCTCTGGGCCTGGTGAGGTTTCCGTGTTGAGTCAAATTGCCGCAGGCTCCACTCCTGGTGGTGCCCTTCCGTCAATTCCTTTAAGTTTCAGCTTTGCAACCATACTTCCCCGGAACCCAAAGACTTTGGTTTCCCGGAAGCTGCCCGCCGGGTCATGGGAATAACGCCGGCGGATCGCTAGTTGGCATCGTTTATGGTTAGAACTAGGCGGTATCTGATCGCCTTCGAACCTCTAACTTTCGTTCTTGATTAATGAAAACATCCTTGGCAAATGCTTTCGCAGTAGTTCGTCTTGGACGGTCCAAGAATTTCACCTCTAGCGTCGCAATACGAATGCCCCCCTGTTCCGATTAGTCATTACCTCTGGTTCCGAAAACCAACAAAATAGAACCGAGGTCCTATTCCATTATTCCATGCATCACCATTCGGGCCATTCAAATAGCCTGCTCTGAGCACTCTAATTTTTCAAAGTAAACTCTCCGGCCACTCGGGACACTCGACAAAGAGCATCCTGCGAGCGGCGGGCGGTTGTTCGAGCGTGAGTAAACACCGGCGGTGCACCGTCAGTCCGGAACTGAGATCCAACTACGAGCTTTTTAACCGCAACAACTTTAATATACGCTATTGGAGCTGGAATTACGCGGCTGCTGGCACCAGACTTGCCCTCCAATGGATACTCGTTAAAGGATTTAAAGTGTACTCATTCCGATTGCGAGGCCTCGGATGAGACTCACATCGTTATTTTTCGTCACTACCTCCCCGTGCCGGGAGTGGGTAATTTGCGTGCCTGCTGCCTTCCTTAGATGTGGTAGCCGTTTCTCAGGCTCCCTCTCCGGAATCGAACCCTGATTCCCTGTTACCCGTTATAGCCATTGTAGGCGCATAACCTACAATCGAAAGCTGATAAGGCAGACACTTGAAAGAAGCGGCGCCGGTGCGGAGACCGTGCGCTCAGCCCGAAGTTATTCAGATTCACCACAGGTGGGTTACGGACCGGGGCCCGACCAGTTTTGAACTAATAAAAGCGCTCTTCCCTTGCGGTCAGAGACCAATTGCATGTATTAGCTCTAGAATTGCCACAGTTATCCAAGTAAGTGGGTTTACAGATCCAATGAAACATAGCTGATTTAATGAGCCATTCGCGGTTTCGCCTTAAATCGGCTTGTACTTACACATGCATGGCTTAATCTTTGAGACAAGCATATGACTACTGGCAGGATCAACCAGGTAGCTGCTGCTGTTGGCGGCGCCTATCACGGCGGCCAAAATAGTGAGATTGAGAGAGAGGCAGAAGACATTGGGCGAGGGACCGCACGTTGGCCTTAGAGAAATAGCAAACCAGATGATCAGATCTAACTGCACCTTCTCTTGCTATCCTCGGCGCCGGCAGCGCCACCGTGTGTGCCAATCTCCTCCCTTATCCGCTCCTCTTTCCCCCAGCTCCAGCGAGGCAGCCGACATTGGGCGAGGGACCGCACGTTGGCGAATCTCCTCCCTTATCCGCTCCTCTTCTCTTTGCCCCAGCGAGGCAGAAGACATTGGGCGAGGGACCGCACGTTGGCTTTAGAGAAATAGCAAACCAGATGATCAGATCAAACTGCACCTTCTCTCGCTATCCTCGGCGCCGGCAGCGCCACCGTGTGTGCCAATCTCCTCCCTTATCCTCTCCTCTTCTCTTTGCCCCAGCGAGGCAGCCGACATTGGGCGAGGGACCGCACGTTGGCCTTAGAGAAATAGCAAACCAGATGATCAGATCAAACTGCACCTTCTCTTGCTATCCTCGGCGCCGGCAGCGCCACCGTGTGTGCCAATCTCCTCCCTTATCCGCCCCTCTCCTCTTTACCCAGCTCCAGCGAGGCAGCCGACATTGGGCGAGGGACCGCACGTTGGCCAATCTCCTCCCTTATCCGCTCCTCTTCTCTTTGCCCCAGCGAGGCATAAGACATTGGGCGAGGGACCGCACATTGGCCCATCTCCTCCTCTCTCTCTTTCTCTTACTGTTTGTGGGGACGTGGGCTCATGAGCGCCATCGTCGCCCAATATTGGTTAGGTTGTGTATTTCACGGGTGGGAACCGCCATCATCGTTGTTAGGTGATGGGGTAACCCAACGTGTGCTTTGACGAGTTTTGGCTGCTAAACTCTCTTTTTAGTATACTCGGCTCCCAGACTGCGCCCTGGTCGTTTTGAACCATGAGCGTTGTCTATGCACATTTAGGTGTTGCTTGCTGCGGAATAGTGCAATGAATCTCGGTCAAGAGACGGTTATTGCATTGAAGGTCAAAACAGACGCGAAGACGGGGTGACTGTTTAACGCAAGTCCGCTTAAGTTGGGCAGACAGCAAGGCGAAGGGGAGCCCTGCTCTGGACTGGAAGGTCAGCATATGCTGTGACGGAACCAGTAGGGTGGCTTAATGCGGCGCGAGAGAGAGAGAGAGAGAGAGAGACGGAGTAAATAATGTCCAAACGAAGAGACCTTGGCAAGTGCATTATAGAGCGCTGAGCTCATCACATAAGCCCGCTTCCACTGCTATTCCTCTTGATCCAGCACGAGACTAAAATCTCTCTCTCTCCTTCTGCTCCAGCCATTGCAGGGCAGGGAAGCGACGGCAATTTGGGTTGTTGTTTTTGAATGCCGCGCTTTGCTTCGCAGAGGCGCCGAAGCGCTCCGCTGGGGGGCGGAAGATATTTCACACCGAATATGTGTGTGAAGGCACCCTCTCCCCTTAATATAGTGAAATAGTGCAATCCAGCATACAAGGTCGGACGATAGGACATTCACCGTACCGCACCTCGAGAGTGGATGTTGGGTAAGGTTAAAACCGGACTGTTCGCAGACAGCCGAATAACCCGGTTCCGGACTAATTGGTGGATGCAACATCATGATGATGCTGCTGCTGCTGTCGCGGAAACCGCAGTGGCGACGTGAGAGAGTAATAATGTTCAATAGGGAGAGCGACCTGGTTAGTGTAATTGATAGATCGCGAGCCTACTCGCCATTAGCCCGCTCCACTGCCATTCCTCTGACCCAATGAGACTATTCTCTCTCTCGCTCTCCTTCTGCTCCAGCCATTGCAGGGCAGGGAGAGGAAATCGACGGCAATTTTGGTTGTTGTTTTTGAATGCCGCGTTTTGCTTCGCAGAGGCGCCGAAGCGCTCCGCTGGGGGGCGGAAGATATTTCACATCGAATATGTGTGTGAAGGCACCCTCTCCCCTTAATATAGTGAAATAGTGCAATCCAGCATACAAGAGCCGACGATAGGACAGTCACCGTACCGCACCTCGAGAGTGGAAGTTGTTTGATCGTTTGTTAGGCAGAAAGAAACCCGACTGTTCGCGAACAGCCGAATAACCCGGTTCCGACTTACAATAGACGCAACATCATGATGCTGCTGCTGTCGCGGAAACCGTGGTGGCGACGTGCGCCGAGAGAGTAATACAGCCCAATTGGGAGACAGACCCATTAGTGAAATTCATGATCGCGCTTCCACTGCCATTCCTCTGACCCTGATGAGACTATTTTTCTCTTCTGTTGCTGCTGCTCAGCCATTGCAGGCAGGAAGGGAAAGACGGCAAACTTTGGTTGTTGCTTTTGAATGCCGCTTTGATATTTCGGGCAAGAGTTTTGCTAGCCTTTGGGGGCGGAAGGTTCCACCAATAGGTGTGTGAAGGCACCTCTCCCTTTAATAGTAGTGAAATAGTGCAATCCAGCAGATTGAGAGGAAGTCACCGTATCGCACCTCGAGAGGAAGGTTTGATCGTTTGTTAGGCAAGGTTAAAAACCCTACCGTTCTAACAGCCGAATAAATCGTCTGATCTTCATAATAGACGCGAACATCATGATGCTGTTAGCGTCGCGGAAACTGTAGAAGCACGTGCGCGCCGAGAGAGTACAATGTTCAATTGGGAGACAGACCTGGCTAGTGAAATTACAGATCGCGCTCCACTGCCACCCTCTGACCCCATGAGACTATTTTTCTCTTCTGCTGCTGTTGCTCCAGCCATTGCAGGGCAGGGAAGGGAAAGCGACGGCAATTTTGGTTGTTGTTTTTGAATGCCGCGTTTTGCTTCGCAGAGGCGCCGAAGCGCTCCGCTGGGGGCGGAAGATATTTCACATCGAATATGTGTGTGAAGGCACCCTCTCCCCTTAATATAGTGAAATAGTGCAATCCAGCATACAAGAGCGGACGATAGGACAGTCACCGTACCGCACCTCGAGAGTGGAAGTTGTTTGATCGTTTGTTAGGCAAGGTTAAAACCTGACTGTTCGCGAACAGCCGAATAACCCGGTTCCGGACTTACAATAGACGCAACATCATGATGCTGTTGCTGTCGCGGAAACCGTGGTGGCGACGTGCGCGCCGAGAGAGTAATAATGTTCAATTGGGAGACAGACCTGGCTAGTGAAATTCATAGATCGCGCTCCACTGCCATTCCTCTGACCCCATGAGACTATTTTCTCTCTCTCTTCTTCTGCTGCTGCTGCTGCTCCAGCCATTGCAGGGCAGGGAAGGGAAAGCGACGGCAACTTTGGTTGTTGTTTTTTGAATGCCGCTTTAAGAGAGGCGCCGGCGCCCGCTGGGGGCGGAAGATATTCCACACCGAATAGGTGTGTGAAGGCACCTCCCCTTAATATAGTGAAATAGTGCAATCCAGCATACAAGAGCGGACGATAGGACAGTCACCGTACCGCACCTCGAGAGTGGAAGTTGTTTGATCGTTTGTTAGGCAAGGTTAAAACCTGACTGTTCGCGAACAGCCGAATAACCCGGTTCCGGACTTACAATAGACGCAACATCATGATGCTGCTGCTGTCGCGGAAACCGTGGTGGCGACGTGTGCGCCGAGAGAGTAATAATGTTCAATTGGGAGACAGACCTGGCTAGTGAAATTCATAGATCGCGCTCCACTGCCATTCCTCTGACCCCATGAGACTATTTTCTCTCTTTCTTCTTCTGCTGCTGCTCCAGCCATTGCAGGGCAGGGAAGGGAAAGCGACGGCAATTTTGGTTGTTGTTTTTGAATGCCGCGCTTTGCTTCGCAGAGGCGCCGAAGCGCTCCGCTGGGGGGCGGAAGATATTTCACACCGAATATGTGTGCGAAGGCACCCTCTCCCCTTAATATAGTGAAATAGTGCAATCGAACATATAAGGGCGGACGTTTTCATCACCGTCTCCCACTCGGTGTGTGTGCAGATTCTCGGATCATTTTGTAAAGTATGCTCGACCTCCGATTGACTTTGACGGTCTCCCATTCGGGTGTGCAAGTTTCTGTAGTATGCTATTAAATCGACCCCCGATTGACTTTGACTGTCTCCCATTCGGGTGTGCAAGTTTCTGTAGTATGCTATCAAATCGACCCCCGATTGACTTTGACGGTCTCCCATTCGGGTGTGCAAGTTTCTGTAGTATGCTATTAAATCGACCCCCGATTGACTTTGACGGTCTCCCATTCGGGTGTGCAAGTTTCTGTAGTATGCTATTAAATCGACCCCCGATTGACTTTCACTGTCTCCCATTCGGGTGTGCAAGTTTCTGTAGTATGCTATTAAATCGACCCCCGATTGACTTTCACTGTCTCCCATTCGGGTGTGCAAGTTTCTGTAGTATGCTATCAAATCGACCCCCGATTGACTTTGACGGTCTCCCATTCGGGTGTGCAAGTTTCTGTAGTATGCTATTAAATCGACCCCCGATTGACTTTGACGGTCTCCCATTCGGGTGTGCAAGTTTCTGTAGTATGCTATTAAATCGACCCCCGATTGACTTTGACTGTCTCCCATTCGGGTGTGCAAGTTCTCTGTAGTATGCTATCAAATCGACCCCCGATTGACTTTGACGGTCTCCCATTCGGGTGTGCAAGTTCTCTGTAGTATGCTATCAAATCGACCCCCGATTCACTTTGACGGTCTCCCATGCGGGTGTGGAACTTCTCTGGTATGTTGTATAATATGACCGAGGTGGCCCTACCCCTTACTATAGTGAAATAGTGCCATCCAGTGTACAAGGGCGGACGCTTTCATCACCGTCTCCCACTCGGTGTGTGCACATTCTCGGATCATTTTGTATAGTATGCTATTAAATCGACCCTCGATTGACTCTGACGGTCTCCCATTCGGGTGTGCAAGTTTCTGTAGTATGCTATTAAATCGACCCCCGATTGACTTTGACTGGCTCCCATTCGTGTTTCTGTAGTATGTTATCAACCGATTGATTTTGGACGGTTCTCTATTCGGCAGTAAGTCATAGTATGTTATCAAATCGACCCCCATTGACTTTGGACGGTTCCC
>NW_024743681.1:0-44314 GCF_018991925.1 Homarus americanus
CATGGTAGGTGACACAGAGGCAGGGTGACACAGAGGCACGGAAGGTAGACACAGAGGCATGGTAGGTGACAGAGGTATGGTAGGTGAGGCATGAGGTGGTAGGTGACACAGAGGTATGGTAGGTGCCACAGGTAGGTATTACAGAGGCATGGTGACACAGAGGTATGGTAGGTGACAGAGGCATGGTAGGCGATGCAGGTGGCCACATATGCCAAGATTTTTCCAGATAATTTTATATCACGGCATTTCCCAAGTTATACTAATACATTCCGAGACCATATCCATGCAGAGTTATATGAAATTCCAAGTTATCAAGGGTTTACTGTATGTGGGAATAACTTTCCTTCCCCCTACTGCATACAAAATCATAAAACCTTTGATTATTATATAAACCTCAATGCCTATGTGGGTGTCTGACGGATCTGTAGTGGATGCTTAGTAAGTCACATCCATCACTGGTCTCATTGTATTTGTGCATCATCATCAGTTTTATTTATTGATTACCTAACCTTTTTTCTTAAACACTTCATTATTTCTACACGCTCAGCTAATTGTTTCTTATTTACATTATAATTCATAATCAGTAAAATGCTTACACAATGTATCATCATCCACCTGTAACATCTTGAGAGTAACTGAGTCACAACACATGGTACAACCCCAGTATTCACATGATAGCAGATGATGCACAGCTCATGGTGACAGTTATTGATGGGGGAAATTACTTTTATCAGAGTATCGGTTTTCTATTTATATTTATTTAGTAACCCTTTAAAAACTTATTTAACGAAAGAAACTATTAAAACCCATCATATCCCAACTAGATATCCACATTATCCCACACACACCACACACCATCTTCACTACATACAGTATCCACATCATGTCCACTACACATCCACACCCACATCATATCCACTTCTCTTCACATTACACATCCTAGGAGATTCGGGACCTTTCAAGAATCTTAGGGAAGCTTCCATAATTTTTACGGAGACTTATACTTTTCCGACCTAGAGAGAGGATAAACTTATAGCAGAGGTGTGCGCAGATGCACCCACTGACTTGAATATACACTCACCTCCCAAATACCTCTATTTTCTCTTATTTTATTGTCTTAATCCAATAACTGGAACATACAGCCGAGTTGTAGATAATTCAGAATCGAATGTAAAAAATTGGCATGCTGCCACGTGAAAAACAGTGAACCACAAATAACAACAGGCCTCCTCTGCCTGCCCATACACATGAGACATGATCAGTGCATGTGTAGTAGTAATGGAGGACGGTAGTTTGTCATCATCTCCTGATTACCGGGCCACCCCTGATCATCGCGGTCATGGTAGGAGCACCAGAGGTAGAAAAAAGAGAGTGTTAGTGAAGCGAAAACTTACCAAATACTTTGAAAACAGTGATAGTGATCTAGATAAACCCTAATCATCCACTTCATTTGGTGTGCGGAGGAGGAAGTAAGGCACTCCACCACCACCACCATCGTCCCCCACACGTAGTACCTCACCTCCTCCCACACACTCTGTTGCCGAGTCAAAAATAACGACAAGAATATTCTGCAGTGATGTATTTGCTGGTGTGCTATTTAGAATAAGTTATAGGAAGTAGGAAATATATGCAGAAATGACTGTCAAGTGTTTATTACTATACTCAACCTCTCCTGGACCCTTCCAACTCGGCACCGATGACACTCCTCCACCCTGCCAGTACAGCCACACGCAGGCAAATAAAACATGTTATTTCTCACTGCTTCATGCTCTGCTTGTATATTTTGTAGTAGTTCATAACACAAAAATTTTTATTCTGGAAAGTTGATTTTTGTCATTTATTGCACCCCCACATGTATGGCGGATTGCATAATTGCACAGTGATTGGATCAAGTGATATTTTTTTTATTTCTAAATCACATAAGAGTGATGAAATTACTTTTCCACAGTTGTTTTATATGTAACAATGGCATGGAAACATGCAAAGCCATTTCACAGGATACAGCTGACTGGTGACGTGTTATATTTTGAGTTGCGCACTTTGTTCTGATCGACCCGAATTATAGAAAACAACAATAGCGGCTAATAACTTAACGGATTCCCTTTATTTTTATTTAGTTTTTAATGTTTTTGAACTTAGGTCAGACTGGGCCTCGTATCTCAGATATTATAGAGATTAACATAAACTATTTACCTTAACTCATACAAAATAAACTCATACAGATACTACATACAGTGGTCCTCGTTAACGAACACAATTAATTCCATAGTGTCATTAGCGGAAAATTTTGTTAACCGAATCCATTATTTCAATGGGATATTGGGTAATTGGTTCCAGCTCACAGAAAAGTACATACAAAGTATAAACAAAATGCAGATGATGATGATGATGGGAATTAGAAGTGGGGTGGGAGGAGAAAGGAGAAGAGAAGGAAGTGGGGATGGAGGAGAAATCACCTTTCTTTGGACCCATGCTTGTGCAGTAATATCACCAATAAAATTTTAAGTTCACTAGCTGCAATTAAAGATTATTTTATTTAAATCAACAGTAATGCACTATATATTATCAATATGTTAACTAAATTTCAGAATGACCATAATTTTAATGTAAAACTTAAAACACTTCTGCTCAAGAGAGCAACAAACACGATGTTTACTCCATTGTAAACAAAGTTAAACTGGACGCTTACGGGTGAGTCGATCGACTGATGGGCCACAAAAACTAGTTCCTGTACTGTCTATATTATCAATATGTTAACTAAATTTTAAAATGAATAATAATTTTAATCTAAAAATGCAAAAATATTCAAGAACACAACCTTCTTGGATATTTACACCACTGGAGATCTAATGTAAACATAGAACAGATTACTGTATTATGACATGCCGATCAGCTGATGCTCCAACAAAACGTGTTTTGTCAAGTGGGTTTTTGTTAATCGGTTTTGTTCGTTAACCGAATTGAAGATCCTATGGGAGATAATTGATAATCGAATTTCGTTAGTTTAGCTGCTGCTAACCGACCACCAATGTAAGTTTTCTCTTGTGTTTCTGACATATACTCTTATATAACAAAAAATCAAATATTGTGAAATTTATCTGGACTAAAAATGCCAAACTTTTTTCATATACCCTGTATATAGTACTAAGCACGTATTGAACAAATTTTTGGATTGGATTTAAAACAAAAACCTCCCTATACATGAATTGGCTGTTCACCATTTATTTAGATAGAGGTAATAATGTACTCTATAAAAATGCATACATAGTGTTTAGTACATGTAACTACTGGTTGATGAGTGTCCTCGAACTTGCTTTGCTGTTGAACTGTCTTCTGCTGCAAGTTGGCTCTTTCGCTTATTCATACCTTTCCGCTCTAGTTGCTTCTCAATAATTCTGGCATTGTTTGCATAAGAATCCGCAACTTCTAAAAATAAAAATAAAATAAATAAATAAATTGCCAGAGAAAACGAAAAACATAAATGTATATCCAAGAGGATGAAGCAAATACTGTCCAGGCAACCTCCGAGATATGATGCGATTACGTTCCTGAAAAAAACATAGCTTTGTAAAATATCATAAAAGGAGCATTATAACATGGGGTCCAATGGATATGTTTCAGCCAGTCTCCAAACACACGTGTCACCGACATACCTGCACCACTAATAACCTTCTAAAACTAGTAAACACTCACCACCTTATATTTGACAAGTCTGGTCATCATCACATGTCTCCTTCAAAGCTAAGAAGGACTCTTGTAGGTGAAGTGTAGACGTCACTCTGACTTACACACAACTTTTGGAGTCTCATGCTGCTTAACAATGTCAAGCTTTGCCTCAGAGACACGGTTGTCTTGGATGCCCTGACCTTCCCAGACATGTTCAAAGTTACACTGCTCACTTCACAGTCACAAAAACAAAGCAAAAGCATTTGTCGCATAAACAGAGCAAACCATAACAAAAACAATGACAACAGCTGTCACTGCTCACAATTTCAAAACAAAGTCGACGCAGCTACAATCACAAAAACACGAAAATTTCACTTCACAGTCACCATAACACAGTTCAATCTAAATATTAGTGATGTCTTGTTGCTATACCGTATTTTACGGCATATGACGCACTTTTTGTCTGAAAAATGGCTAAAAAATCAGCCTGCATCCTGTATGTGAAGTTGCAGTCTCCTGCAAGCTAATGAATCCCCCATTGCCATCTTCAGTAGACTAAATTCTACCTAACTCAACTCCAGAATTAAAAATATGTTATTGCTTACTTAAACTTTATTATTAGTTTTAATAAATTAAAAAATATTAATTATTGTAAAAATAAAAGCTTGATCTATAACTACTCTTGTTCTGTACTGATGATGATAACCTGAGGCGATTAACGTTCATACAGCAGACGCCCAACTCTTCAGAGGTAGCTAAGCAGTACCATTTCTGAACTCTTACAAGCATTACAATCTATTAATGCCATACCTGCAACATTTATTTTTCAATCTACAAATACCTGATAAAAACTGAAGATTTACAGATAACTTTACTTTTACATTTACATCTGTTAACATCACTGGCAGCATTGTAACCAGGTTAGACCCATTTCTGCAACCATCAGGCTACTGGGCTAAGCTGTTGGTGATGGGAACGTTACTATGGAATCGGCGGAGGTAGTGTCACCGTATTTTTTGTTGTAACTAATTTATATTATTTATTTCTCACATTTACTAAGACTGTATATAGTTTTAAGAAAACTATGGCTACAGGAGGAAGATACACACAAAAGTTTTTTCCTAAATGTTCTCTGCTAAAATAGGGTGTGTGTCCTATATGGCCATGCGCCATATATGCAGTAAAATATGTAAGTGAGAAAAAAAAAACAAACCATTTATAAGTACAATGTACGATGCTGGCCATGTGATGGCAGATTTTATGATCGACAACGAGCCAGACACAGGGCTGTGGTGCGCAGGTTGGCCGTGTGGTGGCACGTGAGTAGGCTGACAGGTGAAGGTAGTGATGTGTGGTGCACAGGGTTAAATATTGTTTCCTTATAAAATGTTACCGACTTAACGTGAAAAAATATAATTACTGGAATCCTTGCAGGACAGCGATTAATTCGAGTATAAACAACCCATAGTTTGCACTAGAGAAAACAAAAATCCGTCCCATGGCTATCAATGGATATCATTAAAGCGAAATGTTTTGATCATATACAGGGAGATGGTGTTAATATATAATCATCGTTAATGTAAAATATCGCATCTTGGGGTTTACCTGTACCTGAAGTGAATGTTTAATATGTGTAATAATCAAATGCGAGGGTACTTTGTATTCACTATTCCCTGTTCATCTTTACAATTGCAGACATATTGATGGCTGATGATTGAAATGTCTGTACCACTTTGAAATGAACATAAAAAAGAAGAATTTTCATATACTGTATAAAGTAAACTGGCACAGACATTAATGAATATACAATATTACAGCTTTAAATATAACAAACTATCCAAGCTGATTTTAGTTTTATGCCCTACCCTTTAATAAGGTCAACAGCCCCTCAAAAATGTTCAAGAAAGCAAACAAATACAATCATAAACATAACACCTCATGGTTATTTAATAGATACATATGCATGTACTGTCTGTACAGTACAAAATCTGAATCTACTGTACACTCTTGAAAGGAAGAAACAAAGACTGTGAAAGTGAATTACTGTACAGTATTTATGAAGGCTTCCAAATATCAATGTGTACTTGCACTTTACAGTAATGTATTGTATTGTATTGCATCAACATGGAACTCACCGCCTCAATTTCATCTTCTTCTTCGTCAATTGTCGATACAGTAACTGATGAAAATTTGCCCATATTCTTTGTATGGCGTGTAATAAGTATGCGATCCTTGGGCTTATCTGCAACTTGCTGTGCGACTGATTTTCCACCACTTTGTACCACACTACCCTATAAAAACATTGAGAGAATTTGAGACACTAGATAAATAGACAGACAGACAAACAGCTAAATATTTATACAGGTACAATAAAATTGTCATACTAGTTCACATAAAGTGCAGGGGTATAATCAGTTGTAAACAGTAAGTCGATTCAACCAAAGGTCACCCAAGAAAGTTGTTTATACTTTACTCCCATTAACCCCTAAAGGACTTTGACAATTATTATCACCCAATAAGATACATCCTGTGGGCCGAGACGAGTATGATTGTCCCTCCATAAATTACCATAAATTTGTTCTGGCATGTTTGAGAATCATCTAGCAGAGAGAATGTGTATGTTGCAACTGTTAAAAACAACCATAAGAGCTGTAGAAAAACTATTTCAATGTTCATTATAATAATGGTATAGAGTACCTTGTACTGTATAAAATAAAGAAAATACAATACAAAACTATAAAATAAAAAAAAAAATAAAAAAGTATGGGGATGTATTCTGATTACTGATAGGAAAGCAGTGGAAGACATGACAACACCATAATGGGCTCGGAGAACACTGCCTCAGCTGGAGAACATTCTCATGCCATTATGATGTCACAGAACTTTTCATCATGCCGCAGGACATTTAAATAACATAATAACAAGAGCATGCAAATTTTTTTTGTGATTTCTTAATTATTTAGGATTGTTAGGAGTTCTTTAGTTGGTTTTTGAAAATTGATTTTGGTAGACCAGGATGGACTTATGAGGGGAGGACCGCTACAAGTTAAGGTCCTTATATGAGGTTGGTGTAACTAATCAAATTACAGGTAGCCTTCGTTTAATGGGGCGAGAATAATAGCAAAACATGGAAAGCAAACAACAGGATCAAATGGCAGAGCGGTAAACACTGAGTACAGGTATCCCGGTGATATGAACATTCTAGATACGAAAATTCACACATACTAATTTCATACGCTCCCTTCCCTTAAACCATCTCTTAGAAAATATCTATTGTCTAAGTATTAATATTTCTTGTTATACCTACTTCATATACCTACTTTTATTGTACCATCAAAACCGTTTTATCAGAAATTATCATGTAGATAGATAAGAAATTAACATTGCAAAAATATATTTCCAACTAGACATAATCCTGACAGCTCTGTCCTCTTGTTCAACCTTAATACAACCCATGTTGTACTGCTTCCCTTATTATAATTATGTTTTTAAATTCCACTGTAACTTATGTATATACTTAGACAGAAATATAAATGTAAAAACAATAAAAAATAAAATAAATAAATAAATAAATAAAATAAATATATATCAAAGTGATAACCGTGGTAACATTTTGATATGTTCTTATTACCACCATGTTATGTGTACTATTCCAGATGATACTAAATGTTACATAATGCTTCCCTGAGATAAATGTACAGTATATATCAGATATAAAGGCATTCAGTGTCTGATTGTGATAACAGCCCTCTGTGAAAGCGACGATTTGTAAAGGGCGGCATATTTGTTTGTTATTGTTCGGTGGTTGGTCGATGCTCTTCCAACATTCACTCAAAATCTAATTATAAATTTATTTGAGCCCAAAACAATGAGTGCTGAACATGCATTATGCACCACTAGTGGTTGTGGTCACAGAAAGAAGAGGAAAAGTGTTACATTAGAAGTTAAATTAGATGTGGTAAAGAGATTTGAAGAAGGACATAACAAAAGCTGTTGGTTTGCAGCCTACAACTAAACGAACAATTTGTGAAATGCAGAAAATATAAAATCTTGTGCAAAAAGTGTTACTCCAATATCTGCTTGTAGCAGAAGTGGCATTATGGAGAATATGGAAAAAATGCTGAACATGTGGATCGAGGATCAACATCAACAAAACTTTCCATATTCATTGTTTTCCATACAGGCGAAAGCTCTAAGTTTATTTTAAACTTTAAAACAAGAAGAGGGTGATAGTGCTGAAAGTGAAACATTTGTGGCAAGTTGTGAAAAAATTTGGACCAGAAATGTACCCAAGGAACATAACCCCTATTTATATTATTGCGTTTATGGTAAATTGTTTTCACTTAACGTCGTTTCACTTAAAGTCATGGTTTGCAGGAACCTGACAAAGTCATCAGTGGGTAAATTGGAGTAGTTTTTGCTCTCCATACCATTTTGGGGGGAAACAATCCCTTAAACAGTATGGCTCCTAAACGTACATTATCTCCAAGTGGTAGAGTAAAGAAAAGCCGTAAAGTGATGACATCAGAATGATCAAAGTAAAATTTTTGAAAAGCGGCATGGGTGCAGCAGTGGTAGCCTGCTCGCCTCATATGATGTTAAATTGTAATGAAATTATAAAAGTTGTGGAAATTTTTGGAAAATATATAAAATGATAAAATAAGAACAATAGGGAACATATGTGGGAAGTAAATGTGTTATGAGGCGGTGGGTTACTGGGCTTACATGTGCGACATGACGTGGCGGCATACACATCCACCACGGTGGCCGACACACATCTGTGAGTCAGCTGAGCTGGCAAATGCCTGAACTGTGTCATGAACTGGATGCGTGGGAGGTATGCGTGTGGAAGAACTTATTCTTTGTGCATAAAAGACGATATACTGTACCATACCAGTAAATGTGAGGAATAAATAAAAGAAAAAATACAGTACTACGTTGCCATTTAGCAAGAGACGGCGAGAGAACAGAGCAGGAAACATCAGTTGTAGCTCTCTCCCTCCCATCCTCAGTGCTTGCTTCTACACACAATAATAAAATATCATAAAGTGATTTAATTCATACCTTAACAACAAAGACAACATTTGTTGTGGGGTTGTGCTGATAAAACAAAAGAAGACCACACTTTTTACATTTCTTTCTGTACTGCTTCTCAACACCTTCTGATCTTCGGATAAATACAGTTTCATCAGGGTCACAAACAAGGCGGTGGGCATGTCGAGAGCCATCGATGACTCTTGCTCCATCACGCTTGAAGGGGTAATCTCTCCATGCTACAATCTGTAGTAGAATAACCATTTTCAATAAAAATATTGTTTTTAGCTTGTATTCTCAAGGACGGCAGTTTAATCAACTGAATTGCCAAGTATGCTTTAAAATTATTATTGATATAAACTCCTGAAACAGTATTAAAATTTTAATAAAAATCTTTATCTTCCTTGTAGTGAATAACATACATACAGTATACAGTAATATTTGTTTTTATAAAACATCATATTCTATGTTTATGTGAGCAAAATGGCAGATCATGTAGATGTGAACAAAATCCTTGGCTGGGTTATCTTACAGGACACTCAACAAAAAACCCATAGGCTGTAAATTTTCAGATAAGCTATTGTACAATGCATGTGCATCTCAGAGGAACCTATATAAATCCAAGTAATGTAGAAGAGAGAATTAGATCATGTTTCACATGTTTCATGTTGCAGAGAATACAAAATTCACACCTAAAGTTCCACGTTTTATGGCATACAAGACTCGCCAGCCCCTGCTTCAGCAAGGAACATTTATGAAAAACTTAAGTGTATTTAAGCGTTTAATGTTTACTCCTACTAATATAGAACATGATACAATAAGTCTGTAAAAATTAAGTACATTTTCAATGACAATTCTGGTAGACAAACCTAATAGCACAGTGTTCTTAAAATGAGGGTAAAATTCAG
Organism: Homarus americanus; assembly: GCF_018991925.1. Taxonomy (NCBI): domain Eukaryota; kingdom Metazoa; phylum Arthropoda; class Malacostraca; order Decapoda; family Nephropidae; genus Homarus; species Homarus americanus. Next base: position 9,609 of record NW_024743681.1, read on the forward strand.
TAAACTCTGCGTGTTAGCACCGTCTTTCTTGTTATGTTATTACCAGGTTGTTGTTATCATCTTCATTCATTGTACTAAGTTGTCCATACTATGGTAAGCACTGCAAAAAACACAAAATGATAACTGAATACTATTCTGTACTAGTCTTTGTTTCATGCCAATAGATGGCGTTACAGGCAATGACTTGTTATACAATGGAGTTGAGGACTTCAAAAAGCCATCTTCAAGTGATCGATCATATATCGATATTAGTGACTTCTGGGGTAAAATACGGTAGGTTCCTGCAGCCCCTGAGGAGCCCAAACAAGTTTTATATCCTGCTACTATAATGATTAAATAATGTAAAAAAAAAAAAAAAAATAATAATTATAAATACAGCTGCTCCTCGACTGACGACTGGGTTAGGGAAACAAATCCAGGTAAATTAAGTCGAACTGGTCGTAAGTCGAAAATGTGAAGATAATACTGTACATAGAAAATCTAAAATGGGTGTCTCTTTTTTTTACAGCACCACAAAACTCTCACTTTTAAGCATGCCAGCCACTTTAAAGGGAATTACAAACGAAAAATTTTTCAATACACAGGCGTAATCACTTACGTCGGGACTCGAAAATACGTAATTAGAAAATTTTTTGGTACAACTGGGGCGGTCGTATGTCCGGGTGGTAGTAAGTCGAGTGAGTCTTAAGTCGAGGAGTAGCTGTAGATATAAATTCAAGAAATTTATACAAAACAATTTAATTTGACCTTACATGAATGTGTGTGTGTGTGTGTGTGGACTTGGCAGGTTGCCAAATTAGATGTCACCAAAGGTACATCACCTTGCCTCTCCTCCTACCAGGAGAAGCTGTTATTGTTATTATTCAACTCGTAATTTTGAGTAGATATACGTATTTCTATTCAATTTCTTTTACTCTGTTACATGCATGCACAATTGTTCATACAGAATGTGCAAATATAAAAAAAATACAGGTAAAAGAAATGATTATCATAAGTCAAAAATATAAAGATAAAAAACCAGTTCTTACATCTGCAGTAGTTTGTGTGTGATGATAAGAAGGAAAGAAGGGAGGAGAGGGAGTGATGGTAGTGGTGGTGATGATGGTGGGTGGTACTGAAACAGTCTATTTAGCCAGAGACTTACAGATACTGCAGAGTGGACAATAATAACAATATTGACATGGCTTAGTCAATTGAAGAGCCCAAGCTCTCTTAGTGGCAATAGTGAGTGGTGGTGGTGGTGAATGTTAGTGGTTATGATGAGTGTTGATGAATATGAGTGGTGATGATGAGTGTTGGTGAGTGGTGGTGGCAGTGGTGGGGAGTGTTGGTGGTGGTGGGGAGTGGTGGTGGGGAGTGTTGGTGGTGGCATGAGTGTGAGTTACGTCATTGTTATTTTTTTACTCGCATTTTCAAGTAATTTCTTTTTACGAGGAATAGCCAACCTGGGCACAGGTCACCAACCCACAATGGAGCCTGGGAGGGAGAAGGAATAAAAGAAATAAAAAATAGGTGAGAAAAATACTAAATTAATCTACACTATGAAGAAGCAGGAAAACCAGCTTTTTGAAGTGAGACAGATTGAAATATGGGAACAGAAGAAGGCAGAGCATTCCACAGTTTGGTTGTGTGAAGGATGTACTGTACTATAACGTTTTATTCTAGTGTGACCGACATCCACACAAAACAGTGGGCACTCTTGAACAAGACAGATGCTACGAACCCACGGCCTTGTCGGCGGTACACAGGATGCCAATACTACCGAACATTGCCCATTCAAGTACCTGTTAAAGAGAGAGAGTGAAGCAACATTGTGGCAAAGAGAAAGGGAAGAGAGATAATTATCAACTAAAGGAGGAGAGTTAATAAGATAAAATGCCTTTGATTCCACCCTCTCTAACAGATGGACAAAAGAAGAGCCACCCCAGATATGAGAGCAGTACTCCAAATTAGAACGAATGAATCCCTTATAAACTTGAAACAACTGCTAAGGGTCTGTGTTTGCATGCTACATTTAACAATTTCACTAACCAAGAATAACAGCCATCTGACCACAGAGGCAGTAGTAAACAATGAGGGGTTTATCTTCACTGTACTCCTGTTGGTCCTTGGCATCCGATACCACCACACTGCCAGACACTACCTTTGGCATTATTTCTCCTTGTTAGAAATATAGCACAGTACTGTATCTGGAAAAAGGTAAAAGTTCATCTGAAATAAGACGCACAACACTGTACGGTACAGTACATAATAACTAGAAAATTTCAGGGTATGCATAACTTAAAACAGTATTACTGTACCATATAGTACAGTATATATTAGTATCTGTGAAAAGAATAGTAACTTTATAAAAATACAGTAAAATATCTTCAAATTGGATTAATTGGCGAGTTGCCAGTCTGGTTAGGAGAGAATTTCTGTTCCTTAAGGATAATACTAATCAGCTCCTAAAGGTACAATTACAGTACTTTTATATTGTACAGATTAGTGTAATCAACCAATGCACAAAAAGCTTACAGTCAACATTCAGTGTTTCTATAAAATTAATTTTTATATTTCCACCGAAGTTATCAGTGACTTTTAAATATTTCAACTGACAATTTGCCAACAAGAATTCTGTAAGGTGTTCATGTGCACAGATAGAGATCTTTTGTAACAATTCATTACTGTATTGTACTGTATCTATTTTAGTTGTCAGGGTTATGTCATTGATTTCTCCATACATTGTGAGTAAGCCTTCATTCACTTGTATAAATGATGATGATAGATTATTATTACAGTATTGTTATTTACTGTCTGATGAACAGATCTGTAAAAAGTACCAGACTTTGTTACTCAAGTAAAATGTTGTTACATTGGCAAAATGTTACTCAAGTACAAGTAAAAGTATTCAAAGTTCAATGTACTCAAGTAGAAGTAAAAAAATATTTCATTCGTAACACAGTAGTACTCAAGTACTGAAAGTAAAAAGTAACAATAACATTATTAATTATCTCAAATATTAAAATAAATCCACAGTAAATTATAAAAAATCTTGCTAAATAAAGCCAAAGTAAAAGACATAGCATTATACATGTTTATTTCCAAATCTTTTCATTGAGATTAATCAATAACTTGACTCTCGAAATTATGGCCGACCTGACCTCCCACTCCGCGTGTTTCCTTCATAAATCGTACGCATGCGTTCCCATACACGTCACGCTGCCAATGAAAAGAGTTTTTTCTACCAATTACAATGATTTGTGGTTTAATTCACTGTATTTTTAGTCCAATCAGATTCGATTTTTATTTTGGGTCTCATATTTCCAATTCAAATTCATTTCCGACCATGGAAGTATGCGATGGGTGTCACTTCAATTATATGGAGTTGATTGCGAGTTTTTTTGGAAAAAACGAACAAGCTATATTAGTTTTTAGATCTTCAGTGTTCTCCCGACCTCAGTGCGTGTCTTAAGTGTAAAACGGCAGTATAAATATCGTCAAGACAAAGAAGAGACGTTGGTGTTGGTGCACCGTCAGTGATTACAAAGGAACAATTTTAGAAAAGTGCCATTTTCACCTGAAATAATCTCAGAATCGAACGATGAACCAGAACCAGGCCAATAAGGTAAGAAATAAGTGATTCCATCATATGGTGAGTTAGGTTAGGTTAGGTGAGGTTTATATGCCTGGTTTTTTTGTGTGTATTTTGTATTCGATTGGTCATAATTTTGGTAGGAAAACGTCACAAAACCCCCGATAACTAAAATACAGGCAATTTACGACGGAAATCAAGGTCAAAACCAATCAAAACACACAAAAATACACTAGAAACACATAGTTTTAACTTTCAGAGTTGTGAGCACTTATGCAAATTTACCGAAATGTCATTGAAAAAAATTGTCTTACAACTGCCCAGACTACTGATGTATTGACGAGAGAAATAATTTATTGTGATCCTCAGGTCATCGACATTCACCATAGCAAGCATAACTATAATTAGAATGAAAGCTCTCGTATGATCACTATACTGTAGTTACTTACCAATAATTTAGCCTCGGGTAAAGAACGTTTCCTCTCGTAGATTGTTTACACCGCTACAAGAGAGGCCGGGCCTAACTAGTTTCAAGAGGAGACAACAGGGCTATATCTTTTTCATGTTCCCTAATTTTAATATCACTAAGTGCAATCAAAGCGAAGGGCCCATGGCAAATACGAATATTTTTTCAACAGGAATTTCACTAAAACTAAGCTAATATGTGTACAAGAAAGGCGTACACTACTATCACTTTAACCTCTGCTGGACCTCTTCGCCACTTTTTTTTTTACTTTTATCCGCTTCACCACTAATCGGCTCGTTAGCCGCTTGGGCGATCTGTCACGTCTCTGTTACGCACTGTTGGTAAATACTAGGCATGCACCAGCTCCTGAATGTACCTGAACCAGCTCCAGTGTTGGTCAAGTCTGGACTTGAAAGAGCTCACACTCAGTGCCACAACACTTTCTGGTAGCTTGTTCCAAGAGTTCGCAACTCTCACTCCGAAAAAGTTTGCCCTCACAGTCTTCTGAACCTGCTGCTTCTTCAATCTTGAGCTGTGACCCCTTGTGGGGCGAGCGCCCAGGTCCAAGTAAGGACACTCTACTGACACTCGATTGAGTAGTGCCCCTTGAGATGCTTATACACCTCAGTTAGGTCGTCCCTTGCCCGTCTGTAGTATAAGTGGGTTAAGTTCAGGCGCTCCAATCTCTTAGGGTAGTTGAGGTGCCGAAGCGCAGGTACCAGTCTGGTGGCCCTCCTTCGAACCAACTGATAGTCCCTTGTATATCTCGGGGACTAGACAGGGTGACAGTACTCCAGATGGTGAGAACTTCAGCTCATTGTCAACATACACACCTAGGTCCTTCTCACATTCAGTCTCAAATAGTGCAGTTTCTTCATCCCGTTGGGACATATGATACGCCTCCTTACCGTTGGTACGCCCCAGGTGCATCCTCACATTGAATCTCAGCAGCCATTTCTTCATCATTCTTGGAGCTCACAGAGATCCTTCTGCAGCTCTTCACAGTCTGCTTAGTTCTTGATTTCCCGAAATAACTTGGCGTCTTCCGCAAACATTTGTATGGAGGAGTGTACAACGTCAGGCATGTCATTTATGAAACAAACAAACAACAGTGGGCCAAATACACTGCCCTGTGGTACCTACTTGTGACAGGTACAGATAATGATTTCGTGCCATTAATTATGGGGATTAGCCCACCCGGGCACAGGTCACTGACCCACATCGGGTCCTTGGGGGAAGTGCCAAATGTGATTATAATGATAATAAAAATAATAATAATAATAATAATAATAATAATAATAATAATAATAATAATAATGATAATAATAATAATAATAATAATAATAATAATAATAATAATAATAATAATAATAATAATAATAATAAAAATAATAATAATAATAATAGTAATAATAATAATAATAATAATAATAATAATAATAATAATAATAATAATAATAATAATAATAATAATAATAAAATAAAAATGAAAAAAAGATCAGAGTGAGAAACAATATATATGTGTATTTGTATTGTCAATGGTAAGAGAAACAATTGAGACCCTGCAATTGTTGTTAAACGAAGAGAAGAAGTCAGATCAGCAACCGGGACTTGGTCACAATTTTCGTGGCCATATGGCAAGGGTCTACCATTAGACAAACACATTATGCTTCAATATCTTCCCAGGCGGTAGTACTCCTGTTTGGTAGCTGCCTACTACCTACTGTGTCATGGGTTGCGTTAGTCACCCGCCAACTCCAAAGTTTGTTTTACCAGAGATAAGACCTTGGCGAGGCAGTAACTGGGACATGTATTTTCCATTAGTGTATGTTAGCCAGCCTTTAGGGGTGGGCAGTGAAACAGTGTTGTACTGTTCATCGCTTCACACCGGCTTACCCACGCAACCAACTCCAAAGTTTGTTTTACCAGAGATAAGACGCCCGGCGAGGCATAACTGGGACATGTATTTTTCAATTAGTGTATGTTAGCCAGCCTTTAGGGGGGTGGGCAGTGGAATAGTGTTGTACTGTTCATCGCTTCACACCCAAAAACCTCATTTTAAGTAGTATCCCCTGAGCCATGGGTTAGTTAAGACGTCGTCTCCATCCTCTCCCTCCTGAAAGGGGGCGGGACACCACACCACACAGAGTCCTCCACGCCACTCCGTCCTGTGAACCGTCGTCGACACGAGACTAAGCGTGTTAACCTAGGTTTGTTATCCCCGTGGAAATATCACGTGTGGATGCCTGGTTGCGACAAGAGCAATCCAGGCTGGCCTATCAAACCTACAGTAAATGGTTAATTAATTCACGCTTACAGAGTTCTCCTGCACGACACCCGTCTACTGTGACCGTGATCGACACGAGACTAAGTGTGTTAACCTAGGCTTGTTATCCCCGTGGAAATATCACGTGTGGAAGCCTGGTTGCGACAAAAGCAATCCAGGCTGGTCTATTGCACCTAAATGGTTAATTCAGTTCACGCTTACCAGTTCTCCTTGCCGCGACAACCGTCTACCGTGACTCAGTGACGCGAGACTATGTGTGGTAAACCAAGAGTACCTTTTGTTGTTATGGCCGTGGAAGGTCGACACGAGACTAAGCGTTATTCAAGTCACGCTTACAGAGTTCTCCTGCACGACACCATGTGTGGTAACCCAAGAGTACTTTTTGTTGCTGTGGCCCGTGGAAAGAAGTCCTTGTGCGGAAGCCTGGTTGCAACAAAAGCAATCCAGGCTGGCAGTAAATGTATCACTTGAAGAATTAAGGCTCTGTTAAGTTATACCCATAGTAGAGTAATCACATGTGTCCCCAAGTTAAAATCCTCTTTTAGAAGATTAATTTTATTACAGCGTGAACGTGAGTGAATCATATATCCATGCAAATTGTAAATCATTGTATGGAAGCTTGACAAATAAATGTAAGTGCAATTATCTGCCCGTATCTGTGATCCTATCTTATTATTACTAAAGGTAATGACTGATTGGTTATGACATAGTATAACCAATAACTTAGATGGATGTTGAAAATTAAATGAATTCATTAAATCATCATTTATCAAGTATAAATCATGGAATGTCGAGTGGTGGAGTGAACTTCTACGTAGATACGCCATAATCTCCTGTAAGTAATCAGTGTGAAGGTATCGGACTCTACGGTAAGAAATAAGAAATATGACATTATTATCCTTATATAATATAATCCACTCCTACTACCACCGAGCCCCCCCCCTAAAACCATGACATACTGTGTGACAATTTTATTGAATAAATATTATCATTATATCATATTTATTATTTACATAAATTACACTGGAATTAAGAAAAGCCTCTATGAGCAATACTGTAGTATTATCTCTCTTAAAGTCTCACATAACCCTAAAGATATCACCAGTGTGACAGTGAACATGCTGCTGAGAGCGTGGACTGGTCAAATATCAGTTAGACAATGTAAGAGCCACTAATGGTGGACACATGGAAGTCTACTAATATGTCCATTTAAACTGCATAAATTGGGGTACAAGTTGGTGCACACTACATGTTTGCAGTTTAATTATTCATAATTTACATTCAAAGGAGAAATAATTTAGGAATATAAGGTCCAATTAAAGGTCTGTTGTGTTGGCCATTTATTGACCTCAACGTTACGGACTTGTCCAAGTTATCACCTGGAGGCTTGACAACATGAATACTGTATACAATTTTTTTGTGGTTTAGTGAAGCAAGTTAGGTATGAGGGGTTACGGGGTGTAGGGGAGGTGGTCAGTGTGGTGTGGGGTTAGGGCAGAGGGGGTGGCCCTGCTGACGGCGAAGTGGTAGGAGGGGCCGACCGTCACGTTGCTACACCCAGACATGTTGATCACCTGGTCCACTCCACCATCCATGTAGTCCTCCGCCACCAGCCTCAGCTGAGAAGTCATCTGAAGTTAGAAAGTCTGTTTCTGAGTTAACGATGCAGAACTAAACAGGAAAACAGAGTTTGTATGAATGAACTATCTCGCAAGTTACTGGATTGCAAGATGGGTGAGATTAAGTTCTATTGTTAAACTGTTGTGATATGTAAGATGATGCATCTTGGTCGCACTAATATTGTACCAGGGAATCATATCACATCCCAAAGAGAAAAATACATTTCCCAAACTGGGTGGTTATGTCGTTAACAAATTGAAATTATCGGACTAATACGAAAATCCTATACATAATTGCCTAGTTTACACCACAAAGGCGATTTAATATAAGCACCTCGAAAGACATTTCTTAGTTAAATGTGCGCATCTGGAGTAAGCAGATGGCCGTCCCAGACAGCTTCAAGTTACAGACGCCATCAGCACAGAAAACTGTCAAGAGCTAACTTCTTTGGGGGTTAAAGTTGTGAACTCTTAGTGTAACTTGCCAAAGAATGTTGTGACACCACCACATGTTAAGTTCCTATCAGAGAATGTTGTGACACCACCACATGTTAAGTTCCTATCAGAGAATGTTGTGACACCACCACATGTTAAGTTCCTATCAGAGAATGTTGTGACACCACCACATGTTAAGTTCCTCTCAAAGAATGTTGTGACACCACCATATGTTAAGTTCCTATCAGAGAATGTTGTGACACCACCATATGTTAAGTTCCTATCAGAGAATGTTGTGACACCACCACATGTTAATTTCCTATGAGAGAATGCTGTGACACCACCACATGTTAAGTTCCTATCAGAGAATGTTGTGGCACTACCACATGTTAAGTTCCTATCAGAGAATGTTGTGACACCACCACATGTTAAGTTCCTATCAGAGAATGTTGTGACACCACCACATGTTAAGTTCCTATCAGAGAATGTTGTGACATCACCACATGTTAAGTTCCTATCAAAGAATGTTGTGACACCACCATATGTTAAGTTCTTATCAGAGAATGTTGTGACACCACCACATGTTAAGTTCCTATCAGAGAATGTTGTGGCACTACCACATGTTAAGTTCCTATCAGAGAATGTTGTGACACCACCACATGTTAAGTTCCTATCAGAGAATGTTGTGGCACTACCACATGTTAAGTTCCTACAAGTCCTGACTTGACCAACACTAGCACATGTTCAGGAACACTCAAGAGGCCATACATGCTCAGTACGTGCCAATAGCGTGAAACAACTGAACGATCGTCCATCCAACTAACAGGTGGCAAAGAAGATAAAGTAAGCAAAGTTAAGTGACACAACCTTGACACCACCTATTCATTGGCCACAGGATGAGTGACTTCATGTGATCTGTTTATGACGAAGGAAGTGACGTCACAGCCCAGAGGCCAACACCCTGGACGACCTCACCTGTTGTAGTTGCTCCGTGGGGTCGTAGTCGTCGCCAAACTCCTGCCGGAGACCTTCCACCACCTCCCGGATCTGCTGAAGGCGTTCTGTCCTCTGGCGAAGGATTCTGTTCCTGTGTCTCTCCTCGTCTCTCTGTCTCTCTCTTCTCACCTCCATTTGTTCTTCTAAACTGATGGCGTTGCTCACCTGGGAGGTCAAGGCAGGTGAGGTTAGGTTAGGTTTGGTTAGGTCAGACTAAGTTAGGATAGGTGAGGTTAGGGTAGGTCAGATTGGGCTAGGTTAGGTGAGGTTAGGGTATGTCAGCTTAGGTTAGGATAGGTAATTTCAGATTAGGTGAGGTTAGGACAGGTCAGCTTTGGTTAAGATCGGTCACGCTAGGTTAAGTTATGTTAAGTCAGGTTATCCAAGTAACTATTGAAGGGAACTAGAGAAACAACTCACCAGCTGTAGTGTCCTCGGGTCGTTACCGAGAGTCAAGCCTTCAATGTTGTTCAGACCAAAGATGACAGCTCGGGGTTCTCCTGGCACTTTGAGGGGAATGATTTTACTCCGCCACCTGTCCTGTAACACCTCGGTCATCAGCGCATCCTACAGGAGGGAGAGACAGTTGAGGCGAGAGATGGTTTGAGAGATAGATGGTTGGGATGAGAGAGGGTTGAGGTGAAAGAGAGAAGGGGGTGGGGGTGAGAGAGAGACGGTCTAGCTGATCCTTGATACTCAGTGTAACAGTAATAAGACTCACCTGAAAGATGAACTTGTGCACTCCGGGTCTATTGAGGTGTTTGCTGGCCAAGATGAAGACTTTGTTGCTGTTCTCTACCATCCTGGACGCCTCCGCCAGCGTGTTGTCCCCGAGCTCTACGTCTGCTAATGACCTCCCTGTATGGGGGGGAGAAGGGACGTCAGGGAGAACAAGATGAGGGGTAAACAGGAGAGATAAAGAGGAGATAAAATAAAAGTAATGAAGAGAAAGGAAAAAGATGAAGGATAAGAAATGAGGAGAAATGCATATAGGAAGAAAATAGAAGAGAGATGAGAAAAATAAGATGTAAATATTATGAGAAATGGAGGAGAAAGATGGGGAGTAAAGAGGATTAGGAGGAGAGGATGAAAGTTTGGCGTCGTTATTGTCTGTGTGTGTGTGTGTGTGTGTGTGTGTGTGTGTGTGTTAATGTTAGGTTAGTTTTGGTTTAGTTAAGATAGGCTAGTTTGGGTTGGGTTAGGTTACTTTAAGTCAGGTTGGCATTGATGGCTAAGGGGGGGTTAGGTTGAGTTAGGCTAGGTTAAATTAGGTTAGCTTGAGTAAGGTTAAGTTAGGTTAGGTTAAGTTGGGTTAGGCTAGGTTAAATTAGGTTAGGCTAGGTTAACACTGACCTGTAATTCCTAGGGTGTGCTCCACCAGGCGCCTGAAGCTGTCCACTATCTCCAGGTCGCCCGGGTGCTTTGTATGTATCACCCCGAAGTCCCACTGGGAGTGTCGGTACCTCCGCCTCTCAACCTCCTCCCACTGTTCCACCTGAAGGTCAGGATTACTCGGGTCAATAGGTCATGTCGGACTAAGTTAGGTTATGTCGGGTTAGTACTGTGGTAGATGACAAGTACTCACCTTGTTGTACAGTTCCACAACAAAGGACCGCCACAAATCAGCCGTGGGACCTTCTGGGAGCTGCAGTCCCCGCAAAACTCTATTCACTGCCTCCCATTGATGGTTGTTTGCCATGCTATTGATAGATATAAAAGATATTCAGTAAATCGTCATACATTAAACAATGTAGGTATACAATTCAGTAAATACTGTACATAGGCAATGCAGAAATAGTGTACATGTGTACACATACAGTGCAGGTATACAATTTACAATGTATACCTAGACAGTGAAGGTATATTAACAATGGTAAATTAAAGTAATTCGACCAAGGATAACCAACAAAGCCACCACCAGTTGCTGAGTTCCAGGAATGTGACCAGTGAGTCAGTCAGTCTCTTCCGTTCTCACGTCACATATAATACGGCAAACAATAACATCGGGAGCTTGGAGAATGGAGCAAACACATAGTTAATATTTCTCTAATTTTATACGTATTTTGGGATACTTGAAAAGATTTTTTTTTTTGAGAACTTGATTCAGAATATTTAGGTTTAGTGAGAGAAAGAGAGAGAGAAGGGAGAGAGAATTACACCATGTTATTCGTCACCTTCTGTAGCCTATCTGGTTACGTCAGTGTTCTTCCCTTCCGACCTTCACACAATATTTCTACCAAACAAAAAAACAAACACTATAAACATCTTGTAACCTCTACACACATACACTCTACAGTACTAAACATTTACTAACCTTGGAAAACCTGTTATGCGATCGACCTGCACCTATAGCTTATGTTAGGGGGCCCGGCCAACTTTAGTTAATTCTCATCGTTGGAGGAATTAGCTGGGATCTTGATGCACTTAAAACTCAACACTGATGGATTAAGTTAGAAAACGTGTCAGTTTACCTCGCGTGGCAGGTGTTTGACTGTGGCAGCAGGTGAGGAGTGTGAGAGGTCCTACTGACTACAGGTACAAACTAATAATACGTGCATGACCTTCATCCAACCCCTCCCTCTCCCCCTCCCTCTCCATCCCTCCCTCTCGTAAAATTTTCCTAGTGTGAGGTTCCTACTGTCATTTTAGTCCTACTGCTCAGATAAACAACAATATACTTCCATAAACTCGGTAACAATAACAGCCCAGGCTTGAAGGAGTATAAGGTTTAAGGATTTGATATTATTAAAAAGGTTTTCTGCCATTCTTCCATCAATGTCACCCCCTTCCCGTGTGCCAACTTGTCTTTAAAACACCCCCATTTTATATATTACTAAAGGTCACTTAATATATCTTGTACTATATCAAACTAATATATCGAGTAAGTACGTATAGGTCGGTGATATGTGTACAGTACAGTAGATCTATGAACAACTGGATTGAGATAGTAAAAAAAGGAGGAAATTCCGTTTAGGCAACTTGAAGGTTCTATAGCAGTGGTTCTCAACCTTGTTTGCCCCATGCACCCCTTTCACCATATGTCAGAATGTCATTCCCCCCTCCTTTCCAAGATTGTCTGCCTCAAAAAGTGCATTCCAAATAATATGCATATAATACTGAAAATCCTTTATTTTTTCCATATTAGTACATATACATTTACAATTTTACATGGATTATTTTTATAGTGGAGTTTTACAAATTAAATGCCAATTGAAAATGTTGATGGATTTATAAAACTTGAATAAAAGTAAAATAGTTTTTTTATATTTATAATGAATTACTTAACAGACCAAACTGAAGCATAATGCAATAAACAAAAAGTTCAATAGAATACCAGGATATTGTAAATTTGTAATTAATTTTATTCAGATGAAGATTACAGTCAATGAGAAACCTGTGATTGTTTTTTCTTCGCCAATTCTGGGATACGCGGAGGAGTGCTTGAAAGGGCACAACGCAGGTTATTTTCTACCTCTAATCTACTACGTTGCTTCGTTTTAATTTGCAACAGAGTTGAAAAGCCTGACTCACAAAGATATATCGACACAAACGGAAGCAATGCACGGATAGCTCTTTCTGCCACTTTTGGGCAGGAATCGCACATCAAGGGCCAAAATTCTGTGATTGATTTCTCATCGAACATATCTCTTGCTCCCGAATCAGTTTCCCCCCCCCCTGAAAACCTGAATTCCCCCCTGGTTGAGAACCCCTGGTCTATAGGATCTAGGTTGAAATCAAAGAAGTTATTGAACAAAAGGACATTTTTTACGGTATGGGCAACGTGAATAAGAACTAGTAGTTCAATTTTTTTCAGAGAAAGACTCCTTCGTTTATTGTAATAATGTGTTTGCTTTAATTAACTATTTCGGCATTACCAATACAGCTACTGAATGAAGGATTGTTCATTGATTTTTCAAAAACAAATCCCAAAGGAGTTTTACTTCATAATGGGAATGTATTTTTATCAATTCCTGTGGCTCTCTCTGTTCATCTTAAGGAAACTTAGGAAAATTTGCAGATATTTCTAGAGAAAGTTCATTATAAAGATCATGGTGGGTTCGTTTGTGGAGATTTCAAAGTCAATGCTTTGTTGCCTGGTCAACAGAGTGGATACACGACAATGCAATGTTTTTTTGTGTGTGAGTGGGACAGCAGAGCAAGACGTGAACATTGGGACAAAAAACACTGGCCACCTAGACAGGCTTTTGTGCCAAGCTCAAAAAATATTCTACATGAACCGTTGATTGACCCCAAGAAAGTGCTGTTACCTCCTCTGCATATTAAATTAGGTTTAATGAAACAATTTGTAAAAGCCCTAGATAAGGAAAGTGATTGCTTCAGGTACATCTGCAGGGAATTTCCATCAGTCACATATGAAAAACTCAAAGCTGGCATTTTCGTAGGTCCTCAAATCCGAAAGTTAATGTTGGACCACCAATTTGAAGAATCGATGAACCAGTGTGAGAAAGAAGCAAGAAATTGTTTCAAGAATGTTGTGTATAGTTTTTTAGGCAATAGAAAATATCTAAAATATCAACACATTGTTGAAGGTAAGTTGAATTACTTTAAAAACGTGGTTTGCAATATGAGTGTAAAGTGCATTTCTTACATTCCCATCTTGAATATTTTCCTTAACATTTTGTAGTTTAGGTGAAGAGCAAGGTGAAAGATTTCACCAGGACATTAAGGAAATAAATGAGGTATCAAGGAAGGTGGAATGTGAACATGATGGCAGACTACTGCTGGATGCTGAAGATAGGTTGTGCCAGTGAAAAGATTGCCAGAAAATCGAAAAAAACTTTCATCCATCCTAGAAGCCTAATACAGTATTATGTTCATACATATTCATATACTGCAAATAATTTATTTCTATATTTGCAAACAAATAGCCTTAATTGCAATAATCTTTAGGTTTAGTTAACTTTGAAGCCGACTGAATTGTCTTATTTGTATTATCGTGTCATATTTGTATGTTGTATTTGTATATGTATAATTTATAGCATCTTGTCGTATTGGTAATAAAGTATGACGTCCTAGAGCAAAAGAAACTTTATTTTTGAAATCCTTGAAAAAAAAAAAACGAATCAGAATCACGTCTCAGTTTTAAAACATTCAACTTTTCTTAAAATGCAAACCGGTGGAAAATCAATCATACACTTGGCCTATGCATCATAAATAAGCACTCCCAAACCTTTCTTCCAGCCTGGTATACTGTATATGGGGTTTAAGATGCTCAGAATAGGGAGATCTAAATGTTTATAACTTTCGGGAGCGCTATGTCCTAAAGTAAAATATATGTATACCTAAGGGTAACACTCACAACATCCTGACCTTAAGATAACACTCACTAAACTGTATTAATATAATATCACTCACACAACATCCTGACCTAAAGATAACACTCACTAAACTGTATTAAAATAATATGATTTAAGCAATACCAAACGTGTAAGCACGTACGTGTCATAGGAATGCATGTCCATCATCTAAGCAGAAACTGACTTCTTCAACTGAGGCTGACCGAGGAGCAACACTGCTGTCACCAATCTGACTCCTCGCCAATCTTGTATGGCGTCCCCTAAGGTTCCATTCTTGGTCCAGTACTGTTTTTGTTGTACATAAACGACATAGTCCACGCCAGCACACTCCTAAAATACAACTTATTTGCAGGCGATAGTAATCTCTATGCCAGCAACTCAGACCTCAATTCCTTGATGAGAACTATGAACACTGAATTGACTAAAGTCAGGACCTGGGTAATACGTAATAAACTGACCTTAAACCTTGAGAAAACCCACTACACGATCTTTCACAGGAGGAAAAACTTACCCCAGACTTGGACCCCCTGTACCTTTGTAATGTCCCCTTTGTTCAGCCCTGACTTCCATTTATACACCTCTATCATATCGCCCCTCACTCTACGTTATTATTATCCACTCTGTATCAGTGTTTTTCTGGCTAAATAAACTGTTTCAATTCAATTCAATTCAATACGTCTGGCACCTCACTTTTACCTAACACTTCACTTTTAACTGCTACACCGGGCGTGGTGTAGCTGCTGTCATGGTCACGTTGACTGCTGATCTATTTAACTAATGATTCTTATTAAACTCCACGCCCGCAAAACATGAGTGAGTTCGCGACCCCTAGAAGGAGCGTGTTTACCCTCGCGACCCCTCCCAGTAAGCCCCGCCTTTGTGAAGACAGTTATCAATACGTTGTTTATTCCACTTTCTCCTGGGAAGCTCAATCTTGAATTAGTCTGTGTAAATCAACCCAAGTAATTCGCCAGACCTTTGTCAACTGAGGGTCATCTTTGAATGAGTAACAGTTAGTTTGTTTGTGATTATTGTCATTGCGTGAGTAGCGATCACTGGCAACTCAGGGGTATATAAACTCAAGATGGCCAGGGAGAGCGTCCCCTGACGCTGATTCCCGTTTGTCTCCAGATCCCATTGTGATTCTTGAATCGCTCTACCATCCAACAACGGCCTCGGATGTATTAGATGTCCAGCCGGGATCATATATGAGAAGATGGCACCGATGCGGCCTGATTAATGTGCCCCACGGCTTCGTTGGGCCAGACCCCAGACCCGCCATGTGTCTGGCTACCCCACAATGACAAAGGTCGTGGGCCCTAGTGTTCTGCCCTGGGTTACTCCTTGGAAGTGAATGTCCAGAGAGTGTTGTAACATGTATGTTAGGGATAATTAGTTGGAAATAACTATCCCATTTCGGGTAGTGGACCCCTGCATATACTAGTATCCTTGTTTACGTATATGTTGAATAATCTACAATGAGTGCCATGTAATGTACCACCAGTAATGTTGTGAGTAAGAGTAAAGAAGAAGGTATTGAGTTTGCACTAAGCTCAGGAGGTGAGCCTGGTAATTATATGATTAATACAATATCTTTCCCCCATTGATTGCATATTAATAAACTTGTTTTTAGAGTAATTTAGGTGTATTCATTTAAGAACATAAGAACAGTTGGATATCAAGACTCCGGCAGCATACAGTATATAACTTGTCAGGGGAATCTGAGTCTTAAGGCGACTAAATATACGAATCATTGTAGCTGTGACCTCTGACCTCACTAGGGGAAAGGTGTTGTGACCTCACTAGGGGAAAGGTCACGGCAGGGTTAGCTCCAGAGGGATAATTATCAGATATGGCCAGTGATATGTGCGGTCTTGGGTATGAGAGTTTGTTGACCAAACTGGAGTGGTCCACTGAAGAATTGGCGAGGGCCAAGTTAGAAATTGAGAGGGCCACGTTGGAGAACCTGAAATTAAGGAAAGAGCTGGCGAAGTTAAAAGGAGAGGCTGGACGAGTAAAGCCAGTGTCTGACGAAAAATCAAACGAGTGGAAAGTCGTGAGTAGTGGGAGGACCAAGCTGGTGGTGAAGAAGCACACGAAGGATACGACAACAACGACAACAACAGCTAAGTGTACCAACCCGTTCAGTCCCTTGATAGACGAATTGGACGTTAGTACAGTCAGGGGCAGGGATGACAAGGAAGGTATAAAAACTTTAATTGTTGGTGACTCACAGGTAAGGTACATGGACAGGGCCTTTTGTGGTAAAAACAAAAATAGGATGAGGGTGTGTTTGCCAGGGGCTGGGGTGGGGGATATAATTGACAGGATGGACAATATCTTGTCTGGTAATGGGAACAAACCCATTATCTGCCTCAGTGCAGGAGGCAATGATATTGGCCGGTGTAGGAGCGAGGAACTTCTTGATAAGTTCAAGGCAGCCATAGATCGTATTAGGACTAAGGGAGGGATCCCTATCATATGCCGTGTCCTGCCTAGAAGGAGAGTTGGCAGTGAATGGTTGTCAAGGGCAGTTGGTGTTAACGACCGTCTTGACAGATATTGCAAGTCAATATCAGTCCCATTCATTGACAACTGGGACAACTTCTATGGCAGAAGGGACCTTTATGCTAGGGATGGGGTGCACCTGTCTAGGGATGGAGTAGCAACCCTGGCTGGGGCTCTAGAGGGGGCAGTTCAAAAGATATCGAAGTCTTTAAACTGCTAAGAGAACATAGGAGCACGGGGGTGGAGGAGACTGCAGTGGGAGCGGGTAAACAAGGCGAAAGATTACAGGGAAATAGTGTTAGGAATGATGACAAAACTAAATTAGACAGGGAGTTTAAAACTAAACGCGGTAAGGGAAGGACTCAGAACACGACTAACTTAAATGTATACTACGCGAACAGTAGAAGTATGAGAAACAAAATGGATGATATTAAGGCCTTGGTATGTACCGAAGAAATCGATATAATTGCATTCACTGAAACATGGATCAACCTAGACACACGTGAATTACCAGTCGAATACCAAATTGCGGGTTACAAACTGTTCCATACCGATAGGCAGACCAGGAAAGGAGGCGGAGTAGCAATCTATGTTAGGGATAATCTGAAGTGTGAAATAAATAAGGAAATAAAAACTGAGAGGAATACAGAAACAATTTGGATAGAATTAAGCGACGGTCGGGAAAAATTAATCACAGGGGTAATATATAGACCCCCCAATCTTGATAGCGTCAATGAGCGACTTATCTGGGATGAAATGCGCAGGGCTTCCATACACAACAAAGTCTGTATAGTAGGCGACTTTAACCTTGGCCAAATAGATTGGACTGTCCTTACGGGTAACTCAGAATCAGAGGATTTTCTCGAGACGATCCAGGACTGTTTCCTAAGTCAACATATAACCGAACCCACACGGGGTAATAATATACTGGATTTAGTTCTGTCGAACAGAGAAAACCTCATTAGCAATGTCGAGGTAGGGAACGAACTTGCAAACAGCGATCACAAAGAAATTCGATTCCAGTTAGATTTTCAGGGCAGACGTAAGGAAAATTCCACTAAAGTACCAGATTTCAGAAGGGCAAACTTTGACAGTTTAAAGAGGCAGCTGAGAGAGGGGTGTCGCGCTTGGCCGTGAACCTGACAGATGACACCGACCTGATAACGAGATCTGAGATTGCCGAGTTCCACGACAATTTAAATAGTGAGTTACTTAATGCACAAAGGCAGAACATACCATACAAAAAACTCAGATCAGACAACAATGACCCTAAATGGATAAATAATTATTTAAAGAACATCATTGGCCAAAGGAAGGCTATAGGTAGAAGGATAAATCATGGCGAAATTCACCTCCGGGACTATTATAGGGTATTGGCGAGTAGGGTTAAAACCGAGATAAGGAAAGCAAAGAGGAATAATGAGGTAAGGATAGCAAGGGAGGCGAAGACAAACCCCAAAGGATTCTACCAAATGTATCAAACTAAAACACGAGAAAAAGATTGGACCAATACGGTCCAGACTCCGTGAAACTCACTGAATAACAGCCGGAGAAATGAGCAGTGTTGAATAATATTTTTCAGCAGTTTTCCTACCGAAAATTTAAACATGATGCGAGACACCGATTCTATTCAGAGATAGTGAAGAAAAACAAATTAAGTGAGATAGTAGTGACTAAATAACGATATTTAATAAGCAAATAGACAAACTGAAGCCTAATAAATCACCTGGTCCGGATGAGATATTTGCCAGAGTATTAAAGGAATGTAAGGAAGAGCTTAGTATGCCCTTAGCAAAGTTGTTTAACATGTCCTTAAAAGCAGGTGTAGTACCAGAATCCTGGAGGATAGCGAATGTAATACCGATTTTCAAGAAGGGGGATAGATCACTATCCTCTAACTACCGCCCAATCAGTCTAACATCAATAGTAGGCAAATTACTAGAATCAATCATTTCAAACTCTATTCGAAATCACCTGGAGAAGCACTAGGATTGATCCAATGATTCCCAGCATGGCTTCATGGACGTTCTTTCTAATAATCTGCTTCAACATTCTTTTCATCAGTTTTCGAATCAGTGGACGAGGGCGCAATTATGATGTGGTATATCTTTGACTGTAAAGCCTTCGACAGAGTCCCCGAAAAGACTAATTAGAAGGTAGAAGCTCATGTGGCATCAAGGTGACGTCCTTAAATGGATTAGGGCGTGGTTGCAGGACGAGAACAGCGGTGAGCGTGCGGCACTAAGTCCCATTGAGCAACGCATCTGAAGTAGATTCCCCAGGCTCAATCACTTGGACCATTATTATTTATTATATACATAAACGATATCGGCATAGACAGCAACATAAGTAAATTTGCTGATGACACTAAAGTGGGACGTGTTATTAAATCTGAAGAGGACTCGGCAAAACTACAGGAAGATCTAAAA
This sequence comes from Homarus americanus, assembly GCF_018991925.1. Lineage (NCBI taxonomy): Eukaryota > Metazoa > Arthropoda > Malacostraca > Decapoda > Nephropidae > Homarus > Homarus americanus. Next base: position 29,241 of record NW_024743681.1, read on the forward strand.
AAAATTTTCGAATGGTCTGAAAAATGGCAGATGAAATTCAACGTGGACAAATGTAAAGTACTCAGTATAGGAGATGTAAACAGGGAAACCAGATACCAGATAAACAACGATGCCATAGAGAAATCCGACTGCGAGAGAGATTTAGGAGTAATGATAAGTAGGAACCTTAAGCCAAGTAAACAATGTGTTTTTGCTCGTAACAAGGCTAATAAAGTACTTGGGTTCATACAAAGGGGTGTTAGTTACAAGACTAGGGAGGTCATCCTAAAACTGTATCTTGCGCTTGTGAGACCACACCTGGATTACACAGTTCAGTTCTGGTCACTGTATTACAGAATGGATATAGAATCCTTGGAAAGAATTCAGAGGAGAATAACAAGACTAATCCCTGGCATTTGGAACCTTGAGTATAGAGACAGGTTAAAGCATCTTAATTTGCACTCCCTCGAGAGACGTAGAGCGAGGGGCAACCTGATAGAGGTGTATAAATGGAAGTCAGGGCTAAACAAAGGGGACATTACAAAGGTACTCAAACTATCCAACCAGGAGCGAACTCGTAACAATGGTTTTAAATTACACAAATTTAGATTTAGGCGCGAAATAGGTAAACACTGGTTTGGAAACAGAAGTAGTGGATGAATGGAACAAGTTACCAAATATCATCGTGCTTTCAGATCGCTGAATTGCTTCAAACATAGGTTGGATGCTCATATGAGCAATAGCGGTTGGGTGTAAGCAGGACTGCCCAGTATGGGCCAATAGGCCCGCTGCAGTTTCACTCCATTCTTATGTTCTCTTACTTGGAGCTGGCGGACGCTCGCCCCTGAGGATCACAGCTCAAGATTGAGAAGCCGCAAGTCCAGAAAACCGTGAGGGCAAACTTTTTCGGGTGAGGGTTGTAAACTCTTGGAACAATCTACCAGAGAGTGTTGTGACGACACCGAGTGTGAGCTCTTTCAAGAGAAGACTTGACCAACACTGGAGCGGGTTCAGGTACATTCAGGAGCCGTGCATGCCCAATTTGCCAACAGTGCGTGACAGAGACGTGACGGATCGCCCGGGCGGCTAGCAGCCCATCTTTTGGTAGAAGATAAATGAAAATAATCAGGGACGTAACCGATCCGCAAGCGGCTAACAAGTCGATCAGTGGCGATGAGGACAAATAAAATGAATACATGTAAAACTTTATTGTGAGTTTCCTTTCTCCCTCCATCCTGAGTGCGAGATCTCCTCTATATGTACACGTGTGTGGTGGAATTCTCCCCTACAAACGCTTGTTTGTGCTGCCTAGCCGACCACCAATTCCCCAGTGTATGCCTCGTGGTCTAGGTCAGCAGCGCCGCCACACCACGGAGCGGGGTCAACTGCTGCACGCCACCCCCGCTATTTAGACCTGACCTCGTGGTGTCTCGCTCTTTCTACCTACACCAACCAGCCAGCAACACCTCCGCCTGCCTGGCGGTCCTCGCTCCTCCTCCGCCTGCCTGGTCCTCGCTCCTCCTCCACCTGCCTGGCGGTCTCTCCCGCTGGCGAGCAGCGACCCACAAGCTGTCCTTCTGAGCGTCCTCACCAACCAGCTCTCTCTACATCACGCTTGTAACCATGCTGCCTTCCAGCACCAAGCTGGTACATCCAATACAACATGTATATAGAGCATTGTGAGTTTCCTTTCTCCATTCCATCCTGAGTGTAGACAAACAATCTCATACCCCACAAATGGTGACTCCCGGAGATTCACCTCACCAGGATGGAGGAAAACTGATCACGCTCCCAGTCTTCAACAACATGGAAGACTGGCTTATCCCAGAAGCAGCTTTCATGTCTGGCTACTGTCTCTACACCGCAGGTTAGACACCCTAGAGCAGCACTGTTTCTCGCAGACACCAGCTCCTTTTCCTGCCCCAAAGCACCACGTCCTACCGACCCCAGCACACCCGTCCTGCCTCAGACGCCGACCCCGGCCCAGCAGTAACCCTGCCCCTGATGCGGCCTCTCTGTTCCTGATGCGGACCCCACACCCCTCTTTTCTCCCCCAGGTACTCCTGCTAACGTCCTGCCTGCTGCTGTCGTGGACCCAGCTGCTGTCACAGCCCTCATCCGCTTCTGCTGACGCAGCCCCTGCTCCTGACCCAGCCCCACACCCCCAGCAGGCGCATCTGATGACTCTGTACCTGCCGTGAGGAAGCACAACATTCATCGCCTCCACCCTTTTTCTCCTCTCTACTCCCACAGATATTGTATCTAGACAGTTGTCCCCAGCGACCGGCTCATCCACGCCATCGCCGTTGTCTCACATGAGGCACGCACCGCCCGTTCTGCCTCACATGTGCTATGCAACCCTGCAGACAACAAGTCTCCTACACCGCCTGGAGAGGGGGAGTATTGTAGTGGAATTCTCCCTACAAACGCTGTTTGTCGCTGCCTAGCCGACCCCACAATTCCCCAGTGTATGCCTCGTGGTCTGGGTCAACCAGCGCCGCCATACACCACAGGCAGGGGTCAACTGCTAAGCCACGCCTACCCACTATTTAAGACCTGACCTCGTGGTGATCTGTCTCTCTTTCTACCTACACCAACCAGCCAGCAACACCTCCGCCTGCCTGGCGTCCTCGCTCCTCCGCCTGCCTGGCGGTCCTCTCTCCGCTGGCGAGCATGGCACCACAAGCTGTCCTTCTCTGAGCGTCCTCACAACCAGCTCTCTCTACATCACGCTTGTAACCATGCTGCCTTCCCAGCAAGCTGCATTGTACATCAATACAACATGTATAGAGAGCACATTGTGAGTTTCCTTTCTCCATTCCATCCTGAGGTGTGAACCAAACAATCTCATTACCCCACATGTATGTGGGCCTAAGAAAGAGAACTTTGACTATCAATACATGTACTACTATATAAGCTTTGGGTAGAGTTCCCTTTTAACTTGGCTTATATATAAATAAGTTGAGGGGTTAAGTTACAAACCCAAATGGTCTTTTTTCTCCATTTATTGGTAAACGATATTGGTCACAGTCTATTAGTAGATACATCGTACCAACACTCGTAAGCTGTGAGTGATTGCTAAGGCGGGGGCTCGCCTGACTGAGTTAAGCTCACCGTCCGATTCTCGTGAGGCTCTGGGCGTGAAGACTGGTCTCGTGAGGGGGAGGCTCTGAAGGAGAGGCTGGGCTGACCCTACATTCTCAAGCAATGGCCTACTGATAGAGGAATTTTCCATCACGTGAACAGCACATGACAACTCACAGCTTAATGAAAAATTACAGTAGGGTGATTGGATTATATAAACTAAATGTATTAACCCAAACTTATATAATTGTTATTGCCATGAGACATGAGCTAATACACTACGCTACATCATAGAAAATGGTTACAAATAGTGGGCAACTAATTTATTTTATTGTTTCTACTTTGTGCTCTATTGATCGTGAGATATCAAATAATACAGTGAAGATGAGTAAACAACAAATAACAAAACGTAAAACAATAGACAATATACATATATTTTCTCACGTACAGTACATACTTTCTTCATAGGCACTTCTTTTGTTTTTTATTCAAATTCGTATATCTACTTCTTTCATCTTATATTTAAATATTTCAATTACATTTTTAATTTGAATTTTCCTTGATACACACTAAATGCCTGGGGGTTAAGTGTAATAGCACGAGTAAGGTGGTTTACCACAGGCTAGATGGTCACCACCTGCACCATTACCACCTGCACTACCATCTACACCATTACCACCTGCACTACCATCTGCACCATTACCACCTGCACTTGCACTACCATCTGCACCATTACCACCTGCACTTGCACCTACCCATCTGCACCATTACCACCTGCACCTGCACTACCCCTCTGCAAGCACCAGACCCATTTGTCACATTCATCCTCTGACCAAGTCATTAAGGTCAGATGTGTCACTTCCTGAGGGCAAGCTAAGGTTAGCTTGATTTCCTAACATGCCAGGTCTCTCTCTCTCTCCCCAGTTTAAGGTTGTCACAAAATAATAATAATAAAATATTCAGTCACTTTATTTCTTATACAACACAATACAAACATTACCAATTATTCATTATACTGCATATATATATATATGGATCCTATATAATATTTGTACACACAAGAACACTTTTGTTATCTAAGTATGGTAAAATAAATATAGTTTCCAGTTTTCAATAACATAGAACAAAAGTATGCAAAATGTTCTCAGAAGTCTGGAGAACAAATGTATGTTAAATATTGTTTGGAAGTTAGAGAAGAAAAGTATTGCAAATATTCCCTGAAGTTTAATAAACTATATAAATATTTTCACTATTCTCTGAAACAATAATTGAAAAAAAAAAAAAAAAAAAAAAAAATATATATATATATATATATATATATATATATATATATATATATATATATATATATATATATATATATATATATATATAGGCATATATATATATATATATATATATATATAAGAGCATATATATATATATATATATATATATATATATATATATATATATATATATGCTGATAATCATTAGTGAGAAGAAAAACACGAGTTTTCAGCGCTGTAATTACATTCAGGAGTGAGCAGCAGACTAAAGAGAAGTACAAAACAAGGTGTATATATACAGAGGAGGGTGACCAGGTCCACAATGGTCAGGTATTAGGTAATGACCCTACTAATCTTAAATAGCACGCAACGGTCGGTCATTACCTAATACCTGACCACAGGACCTGGTCTCACCCTCCTCTGCATATATGCACCTTGTTTTGTACTTCTCTCTAGTCTGTACTCACCCCTGAAGATGTGAATTACATGAAAGCGCTTGGGAGCTTCTGTGTTTTCTTTCTTTCCTTATGCCATTTAGAATATACCTAGATCACGCGCACCTACAGTGATTTATTTGTATTATATATATATATATATATATATATATATATATATATATATATATATATATATATATATATATATATATATATATATATAAAAGCATAAATGGTGATTGATTGTTTGTAAATGCAACAGTAATGAATATGTGAGGCGTTGTGAGAGAGGTAGTGTGTGTGTGTGTGTGTGGTGTGTGGCAGCCTAATACTCCAGGCCGGGGTAGCTAACAGAGGAGTCATTGCATCCTAATACATTTCAGAGAATATTACAACAGCAGGAGAGACTGATTCTAGAAATTAATTAAAAACTGTTGCAACACAAAATCTCTCGAAACTATGATCACATTAAGTGTTAAAAAGTTGTGAGTTTCTGATATTTTACAAAAATTTCTACTACCCTCTGTCCTGCGTGGCAGTGAGAAGTGATACCACCCTCAGTGTCAAGACCCGACTGAATTACTCAGAATTGGCAAATTGTACTGCCAAGCTTTGCCAATAAATTTGTTAAACTAAAAAGACTACTCACCAAACGTTTCAAAATACTCCACACTTCTGTCTCTATTCGGCCTTTACAGAGACGTAACTTTTTTAGATTGTCTTAGATATAATTTCATATATTATATTAGTTTTTATCCCTCGTCCAGAAATCGTGAGAGAGACATCAAGAAACTCACCTCTGAAGGCACGGAGATAGTTAAACGCAGGGCCATCGGGAGAGAGAACCCAGTTTCCAATATATAACCATTAATAACTTGGGAGATTTCGACGACACCGCATGTGTATTCAGAAACTAGCACTCAGAAGAAAAGGACACGATACAGTAGGCAATAATAAACAAGTGTTATAAGATCACTCGGCGTATCCTAAGGCGAGCACAACTTCCTGAAGTTTGTGAAGGTAAAACAGATTTATTCACGAGGTTTGCTTCACACAGGAGAACTTGTTGCAAGGACGGGGTGCACTTGGATGCTTAGGTGGCATAACAGCTGTGAAAGATGATTTTGATATTCTAAAGATTCTTCAATTTAAAGTTGCTTAGCCAATAGGCTACTATAAAACCCTAGTTATTAAGGCCATCGTGAGGCAAGTGTCACCTTTCAACCACGCTCATATAATAGGGTGGTGCATAAGTCTGTTCACTGAAAACAATTGTATTATTTATATTGTTTTCGGTAAAGCGACGTATGCGCCACCTGTATATATTCCATTTTTATAAACCAGAGACTAGCCAACAGTTGATTTATTTGGTAGTTTCATCTTTTGGGGATGTTTCTCGCGTTTGATGTAGATGGATCAGTTCATTAACATCGTCACGGAAAGGCACATGTGCCTTTCCGAGATAAGAACTCTCTATTATAACTCGATGCTGGCTGACACTGGCGTAGCAATCTTTGTGTGTGAAGGTTCAGCCGTCCGCTGCTCTAACAATATTACTTGAAAACTTCTTGACCTACAGAGATGAAACTTTGTAGGCTCATTTACACGTCTATGATGATAATGTTCGAATATAAAATGGAACCGTTTTCTGTCGTTTCCCTCAGGAGGGTCAGGAGGCGGCACCGATGTGAAGTGTCATCAATGGAACATAATATTACTTTGGGTTTGGTTTTGGAATTTTTTCAAGACATTGTTTGATTAAATTACAATAGGGAGAGGATCCCATATAATTCTACAAAAAATGATGCTTAATATGACCTCTGACCTATCCTACGAGGTCAAACATGGTATTTTGGCATGTTTTGATTGGTCTTAACTCCCGGATGTATACATATAGACGGGATAAGATTTTTAATCTTATACCAAAGGACTCTCAGTGTTGTTAGACCCAAGTAATCCTAACGTCACTCATAACGCTGTGGGGACTGAAGGCCATTCTGAGGGTTACATGTTGCTGTCACTGAGTGGAAGGGACGTCAACGAAACAGTTTGTGATATTACAAGAGAGAGGATTAATACAGGGGTAGGTTAGGGCCGGGAGGGGTAGGGGTGAGGGGCCGAGGGGTAGGTGAGGGGTCGAGGGGTAGGGTGAGGGGACGAGGTAAGTGATCGAAGGGTGGGTGGGGTCGAGGGGTAGGGTGATGGAGACTAGGGGCGGGGTGGGAGCCGAGGGGTTGAGTGAAGGGTCGAGGGGTGGGATAAGAGGGTCGAGTGGCGGGGTGATGGGGTCGATTGGTTGGGTGGGGGTCGAGGGGTGAGGGTTCAGAGGTAGTGAACGAAAGTCAAGGTTCAGAACTACACAAAATAAATGCAACATAAACATCTCCACAACACTTAAAATCAACATACAAAAGTTCGACTCTATAATACGGTTTGAGGCACAGAGAATGAAAGCACTCAGACATATACAAGTGCAAAGTGACTCGTGTTAAGTGCATAGAAAGATTTGTTTTGATCTAATGATGTATATCGAGAAAAAAGAAGAGAATTAACTTTTAGTGATGTAGATACTCGGCCTGTCTCTTCTGTGATTGGAGGAAATAACGTACCAATCAGCTTCTTTACCAGATATTATGGTTGATGATAATTATTTTTTCCTGGATATAACCTTTGATATGCAGTAGCTACACACCCGATGCCGACTCAAGTACTTCAAAACTACATTTTCAATTATACATTACACATTTATACATCATACATTACAATATGTTGATATGGCAGCTTTGTGTGTCGATGAATCAAATACAATCCTGCATTTTTTTTTAATATCTTGTATCCTTCTCTTTAGCAGGGCTGTGAAGGCGAATTATAACCATCTAAAGAGAAAATAATGCCCTTCCTTGTATAAAATATTTTATATATGTAGTGTAAGAAAATAAATTAAAATGCATCAAGGAATACAAGGCTTTATGGTGTATGGCGGAGACTTGGCCGGCTGGCGCGTCACAGCTGAGATAAATAACATTGTTCCATGAATCGCATGACGGGAAGTGTTGAATTTTTTTAGTGAGAAATTTAATGGATTTTTAGTATTGTTTATGGGTTACATACGTCATTTTAAGATATATTTGTTTTTAATAAACAGAGTATTGGCGATCTTGTTACATCTCGTTCAAAATCAAGGAGGGTGCTCAATAAACTAGCTACCCTCACAGGGCAACTCTGAAATGTCGGGAACCTTCATAACATCCAGCTCAAGGTACAACTTGGTAGATGAACTAAGATTTGGGAAAGAGATAGAAATTGTCTTTGGAAACCCGTTCGTTTCTAAATCGTATGTGATACCGCTATGGTGTCATGTTAACAGCTCCGTGTACTGTAGACGATATTAACAGTTTTTCTCCACAGTTACGAAGCAATTGCAGTGGGTAAATTTCATTTTTTATTTACATACATGTATGTATAAGTTTAACTAGTTAACGGGTGCGAGGATGACACAAAAAATTGTGTGTAGTGTGCGTATCTGAGACGCTATCATGTTTATCTAGTTTTCTATTGCCGTTTATATAAACATCAATAGTCAGGCACGAGTGTACAAACGTCGACAGAAACAACTAAACACGTGGTATAGAGCTTCCTCTCCACGCTGGCCTCTACCGCTATATCAGGCCTTGAACAACAACTAAGTACGATACAATAAATTCGATAATGAAATGCAAATACTTAAACATCTACAGGAGATACATAACTTCATTTAGCGTATCTCCTTGCATATGGAAATATGACCCTGATTAAGATATGACCAAAATTATCCCTGATACTACAAAACCACAACATTAGTTCATTGATCACCACAGGTACGATACGACCCTTCACCTCACTACTCCTACCCTACACGTCGACGCCTGAACAGTTCTCATACTTCCTCTTCGTCGGAGTCTTGGAGGATGTTTTTGGTATGATCAGGTTCGTAGTTCTTGAGGCTCGGGACCTGTGGGAGGTGGTGGTGAAGGCTGTGATAGAGGGCGGAGGGCGGCAGTGCTTTAACTCGCAGGTAGATGAGAAAGCCAGCCAGCACCATGATGACGAAGATTGTGGCGTTGTGCCAAGTGAAGAGGAGTGACGATCATCATCTGGCCAGTGTCGTGCTCTGCCCACTTCTCCCCCCATGGTGGGTATAAGATGAACCCGATCTGATAGAACCACGTGTTCTGGGGAGAAGAGGTGTGTGACGTCATAGAGAGTATCACAACAAAGACAGTGTTTCATAATACAAGACATTACTCAGACACCTTATCACCTCCCTGCCATCATTACCGGGTATTTTTTTTCTGACATAATAAAGCATCATGGAAGACACCACTCGAGCGAGGTGGTGATGACTGCCAGGAGATGGGAGGTTGACACTCAGCATTTACACGTCCACGTTTTATACATATTTACACGATTTTAGGGCTTGCTCTCGCTAGCTGGATAAAGATGTTCCCGTTACTCTTACATAAGCCGACTTTCCCCTTAAACTGTCTCTCCTCCCTTCCCCCTTCAGCTGCCTCCCCCCCTCACCTGTAGGAGGGTGAAGTAACAGCGGCACAGTGCTGGCAGGATGGTTTGTCTTGTAGCACATCTCCATGGTCACCGACACCGCGCTCGCCACCACCACGTACACCAGCAGCATGTGTACCTGTCAGAACACCTGTTGTTAGTATGTCAGAACATCTATTGTTTGTATCTGTCAAAACACCTGTTGCTATTGTTCAGACCAGAGACCACCTGTTGTTATTGTCAGAACACCTGTTATTCTAAATTGTCAAAACACGTGTTGTTAACACCTGTAAGGCCACCTATTATTCTGGTCTCTGAACCAAAGTTAGTATTAACTCGGCTGCACTCGAGGGAGATGTTAACTCACTCTGGTGTGATCTTGACCTTAAATCATAGCGCCTGTAGGAGCTATTTGATGAATATACTTGTCAAATATACATACATACATACATACATACATACATACATATATACATACATACATACATACATACATACATATATATATATATATAGTTAGCCCTTTGAGCAGTACCCACAGGAATGTACAGTAATATATATTAATGTACTGTGCAGATGTGAAGGTGACTCAGGTGTTATGTACTACGGAGGAATTAATGAAGTACATTATGAAGCACATGTTAGCAGTACTTAGAAGTATGTAAGTATCTCTCTCTCCATTACTTAACACGAGATCAATACCTCCTGACTTGACTGGCAGACGATTGTAATGACGAGTTATTTGTCGTACAGGTGAGATGTGACTGCCAGGTGGGTCTGTGTGGAGCTAATTGGTAAGGCACTCGAGAGGGGGTGTATCTACCCCGAGCTTCCTTCCTCCTTCCTTTCTTATTTCGCTTCTCTTCCTTTCTCCCTTCCTTTCCTCCTCCCCTCCCTACCTATTTCACTTCCTTTCTTCTCCCTTCCTCTTTCCTCCCCTCCCCCCCATCCTTCCTTGTCTTCCTCCTTCTTCCCCTTCCCTCCCTTCCTCCCTCCATTCTTCCTCTCCTCTCCTTCCTTCTCCCTTCTTCCCCTCTCTTTCCTCCGCTACTCATCCTTTTCCTTCCCTCCTTTCCTCCCTATATCCTTTCTCCCCTTCCCCTCCTTCTTCCTCCCTTCTCTCACTACCTCATTCCTTCCCCACCTGTATATCCATGGGGTTCCGGCCGTGTAGGTGGTAGAAGAAGATGAGGGCCTCCATACCAAGAGCCAGGATCGAGGAGACGAAATCCATGTCAGGCGGGAGAGGTACGCGGTAGTGGGTGATCATGTCCACGGCGCCGTTCAGCCCGAAGAAGAAGAACATAGTCATGTGTTGGGCGTTACCGAGGTGAGAACTTACCGTCGACGAACCCCGTAACGAATTCACCTGTGGGAGTGTGTTAGTTGTTATTTGAAGGTAATTATAGGAGAGTGCAATTATGGTAGGAAGCAGGGACTTGTGAGTTACGGGAGTGTGATTGAGGGAATTTATAATGGTAATAAAAGCAGGAAACAGTTAATTATAATACGTAAATTTAACTAATAATAGAGTAATATTGATAATAATACCAATTACATGTGATAATAGAGATAGTAGCGATTATTAATATTATTGAGTATTTAACTACGAAAGGCGGAGGATTGTCAATTTTAATGTAAAATAACAGTAATAATGTTATGATGACGGTATGGTGATAATGGCGGTGAAGACAGTAACAACAGTAACAGTAACAACAACAGCACCAACCCGTCATGCCGACGACGGAGGCGACGATCTTGAGGATACCTTCCAAGGGCACCCGCGGGCAGCAGGAGACGCAGCGGAAGGAGGAGGTGTTATGGTAGCGTGCGGTATTTGTCTCCAAGAGCCGACGCCGCACGCTGACACATGAAGTACCTCAGGAACACTCGCACGTGAACCAGACGCCGAAGAGCGAAGAACGTCCTGAACCACGTGGCCGACGAACGACCCCATCCTGTCTGTAGGGAAGCGGGAGGAGATGTTACGTCTGGCCAGGTCTTGGCGAGATGTCAGGGTTAGGTTCCCTTAAGGAGGTGATACGTGAGGGTTGTGGTCTAACTCGAAAGTATTGACACCTGGTGTGCGCCCTCCAAACGTTTCGGTGTGGAGTGATCGTCTCCCAGGTGAGGGGGCCCATGAAAATTTTTTGCTCTGTCTCTGATTAGCACACACACACACACACACACACACACACACACACACACACACACACACACACAGGGTGTGGTGGGTGGGAGGGTGTGACGAGAAAGTCCATTAGTGTTCTACTAATTTTGCCGTTGTATTAAATGTCTTTGTTAGTTAGTGACCTTTTAACAGTGTGTGTGTGTGTGTGTGTGTGTGTGTGTGTGTGCGTGTGTGTGTGTGTGTGTGTGTAATAATAAATGTATATTTACGTATATCTATGATAATGATACGTCAACATGTATATACGCACCTGTTTCAATATTTGTACATATGTGTATTTGCGTGTTTGTGTTTATGAATGTACTTGTATATGTACCTGGGAGACGATTACTCCACACCATAACGCTTGGAGGAGCATCAGAAGGGCGTCAGTACTTTCGAGTTAGCCCGACTGCAAACCGAGGCAGACAAGCGCCAGCACCGGAAAGACGCTGCTACTGCCCCTCCCGCACTAGATGTAGCCCCCCACACGTGCAACATCTGTGGACGTCCTTGCCGGTCCTGTATCAGCTTCTCGAACAACTCAGAACTCACCAACCTACTATAGGTGACATCCTTAATAACTCATATCATTGTATCATAGCTGGATGATCGTCATACTCGACTCCGAGTGACAGCAAAGTAGTAGTTTGTATTGTACATAATTTATAGTATTTGTTGGTCATTATCATCTCATTTTCGGCTTTTGTGTATGTATGTATGTATGTATGTATGTATGTATGTATGTATGTATGTATGTATGTATGTATGTATGTATCAGTGCACAGCTCAGGTAAAGCCTTTCCCCTCACCTACTTCTGACAAATGGAACTTGGCCAGGGGGGGATCGATCCAGGGCCTGATGGTAATTTGTAAGTGTTAGCCTGAGTTAATGACCATTCCCCCACCACCCAAATACCCATCCCTTCCCACCCACACCACACCTAAAGTTATCCACCCCACTCCCCAAATAAACCTCCCCACCCACTCCCTTCCATAACCGCCCCACGACCTCACTCCCTCGTTCGGTCGACCTCTCCGCCATCTTCCTCTTTGGCCTTTCCTCACTTACCTACGACCTTCCTTCCCTCCCTCCCTACCCTACTCCCTCATTCTTCTCCTATTATCCCTCTTACTCCCTCTTCCGTATCTCCCCTCTCTTCCTCTTCCCGCTGTTGGTCAATTCTCATTTCTCTTTTCATTCTATTTATCTTTTATTCTTTCAATATTAATATGGTTTTGAAATATTAAAGGTAAAGCAAAGTGTCTGACTGTTTATAAATCATTCGTATTTCTTGACATTTTGGTTCACCTGAAGATTAGACACCTGAATTTACCTAACCTAACCTAACCTAACCTAACCTAACCTAACCTAACCTACCCCTCCCCTCCCCCAAGCTATCCGTGGATCATCTTCAGGTAAAATAAGTTAGGGTGTCTAATCTTCAGGTCGTCCAACATTTTTTACTCTTAATTTGAATAATCTTAACGGAGCCGATTTTTTTTTGCTGTTGAAATAGTCGTCAAATAATCACTCATAAAATGTTGACATGAAGTTTTTTTATATATGCAAATGAGTGTTTTAATACCAGTGTACACGTGAATGTTGTTAGTATACCAGTGTTGTTTGTTGAGGCTACTGCAGTGTAGCCTTTATCACTGTAAAAAAAATAGTTTTTGTACATTTCTTCACCCTCACCAGGCAGGACGTCACCTCCCTTGTACCTCCTCGCCATGCAGGACGTCACCTCCCTTGTATACCTCCTCACCAGGCAGGGCGTCACCTCCCTTGTACCTCCTCACCAGGCAGGGCGTCACCTCCTTTGGGCGTCACCTCCCTTGTATACCTCCTCACCAGGCAGCGTCACCTCCCTTGTATACCTCCTCACCATGCAGGGCGTCACCTCCCTTGTACCTCCTCACCATGCAGGACGTCATCCCCTTTGTACCTCCTCACCAGGCAGGACGTCACCTCCCTTGTACCTCCTCACCAGGCAGGACGTCACCTCCCTTGTACCTCCTCACCAGACACATGATTCGACACACAATTTGCAAGACTTATTCATCTGCTTATGCCTCTTAGATAACTCACAGTTCACGGATTCCACACATTTATCTTGTATATATTGCAACGTGTTTCTGTAAGGCAGTAGATAATGATTATATACAAATTAGCCTTGAAAATAACATTGCCGAGGCTTAGCAACTACCGTGTGCTGGGAGGACTGTCAGGGCCTGTGTCCTGGACAGGCAGGAAGCCACACCACAGTAAATATTTCTATCTTATCTAAACAGCACATTCTATAGGGCCTCTACAACACATTGAATAACAACTTTCTTAAGTGTATGTTTATGAAATTTTATTTTGATTAATTTTTTCGTCATAAATTCAATGCTTCGTGATACAGAATTCCTTAATCACAAAAAAAACACGGAAATACAAAAAGAAATTAAGCCAAAAACGGAAATACGCAAAAAGAAGAAAAACAAATACCCAAAAAATAAGCCAAAACAGAAATACGCAAAAAAAAGACGAAAAACAGAAATGCGCAAAAGATTCTGACAATATTAATGTGTAAGAAACATAACATTCCCTAATATTTTAAATAACAATATTAAATTCTACCCCTCAGAGCATCACCCCAATACGCACACATACACACACACACATACTGTATACTTTCACTCCTCTGTAAACCGTAATTAACATTTATTCAAACTAGAATAATATGCTTCTGCGTGAGAGGCAATGAGTGACACGAGGGAAGGTGGAGGGAAGACACGTAACTTTAGCTCACGTGAGAGTTTGTGTCTCTATCGATCTGGGGAGCGGAAGTTAAGTCACAACTCTGGTCGCTAAGGCTTGTGGATCGTGTTTACGTCCTTAGCAACTACACAACAACGGGAAGCCACTTGATGACAGACATGACATAAAAAACGGAAATAACGAATAAAAATCAAAGGAAAAACGATATAGAAACCGGAAATAAATGAAAAACAAAAAACGATATAGAAAATAGAAATATTAAATGAAAAAAAACGACATAGAAAACAGAAATAAATAAAAAACAAAAGAAAAACGACACTGAAATCGGAAATAACATATGAAAAATAAAATAACAACGATATACAGTACAGAAGAAATGTGACACATAGAGTGGAAACGACACAGAAAGAAGTGACACATAGGAAGAAAACGACACATCGAAGAGGAATGACACATAAGGAAGACAGGATACATATTAAAGGAATCACTAATATGAGTGAAACAATACACAGGAAAATAACCAAAAAAATACTGAGAAAACTCGACGTCATATGAGAGGGTTGTCTACCCAGCAGTAATTGGGAACCTGGATGTTAATCGATTTGCGGATCGTATTCCGGGGTAATGGTTAGCCAGTGCAGTTGGCGACTTGTCCGGTCTTCCGGACTATTCCCTTGACACCGGGTCATGCAGCTCGTTTACTTGGGGTGTGGTTGTTGTGTTGGCGACAGCTTCTACACCTTAAACAAATTCACGCGGGGCAACTATTATAGATACATGCTGAATCACTGTAAATGTGTGTGATGATTTTACTTAATATAAGAACA